>NW_012156406.1:642821-660036 GCF_000151545.1 Saprolegnia parasitica CBS 223.65
ACTATGCGACTTGAAAATCGGATTCAAATAGACGCATGATCCAAGTGCCACGTAGTGGGCAGGCTCATGTTCGGCTACCATTCTCATCCGCAGCTCCCGCATGCAGCTTTGGCGTCGGCGCAGGAGGTACACACTCCCATGCACACGACCATTGTCATCCTGGCCTTCGTCCACCTTTGCGGCACGTCCTTCATGGTCGTCCTTGGCCTCGGCGCATCATATTGCTCGCCATCGTTCAAGTTCTTCGCTCTACGGACGCGCTCGCTTCTTCCTCCATGCAATCGTCGTCGTCGTCGTCGCACCCCTCATCATGCTCCATACTCCCTTCGTCGCTTCCTCACACCGTCGCCCGGGCCGTCCTCGTCCCATCGTCCAAGTCTTCCTCGCCCCGTCGCCCGCGTCGTCCTTGACTGCATAGTCCAAGGCTTCTTTTTCGACCCGACTTGGCGATTGTATGGAAAGTTGGGCCACGTGGCGATACAAACCGCAAGTGTAAAATCTGCCGGATACGTGGCGTGCTTTCCGGACTCGCCCCGCTGTGTTTGGTCACAAGCTCTTTTGCCATGTTGGAGTACGATAATTCGGCGTTCTACTACTTTGGCATCTCGCTCGGGTCGCTCTACGCGATCCCGCTCACGTACTTGAGCCTCAAGCGCATCATCTACGGCGTCTTCCTCAAGGACAAGTTGCTTGACCAGCTCGACGTGCGCTGCGACAAGGAGCTCCAGAAGGTCCGGCAGCTCCAGGCCGAGAAGACGTCGGTGCGCAAGGTGTTCAACGTGGCCTTTGTCATCAACCTTGTCGTGCTTGCGGTCATGTGGTATGGCCTCTACACGATGATCATGCTCGTCAAGGACGACTCGGAGATCAAGACGTTTGACCCGTTTGCGATCCTTGGCATTGCAAGCGGCGCGTCCGAGCAAGAGATCAAGCGCGCGTACCGCAAGATGAGTCTGCTCTACCACCCGGACAAGAACCCGGGCGACTCGGTCGCCGAGTCCAAGTTTGTGCTCGTCGCCAAGGCCAACCAGGCGCTTACGGACCCCGTCGCCAAGAAGAACTTTGAGATGTTTGGCAACCCGGATGGCCGCCAATCCCTCCAGCTCAGCATTGGCCTCCCGACGTTCCTACTCGACAAGGACAACCACATGGCGATCCTCACCATCTACCTTCTCGTGCTTGTCGTCGCGATCCCGTCCGCAGTCGCGCTCTGGTACTCGCACTCGAAGCAGTACGGTGACAGCATGATCATGTACGACTCGTACGGCTTCTACAACTATGCGCTCTCGGAGCACGCCCACTTGAAGATGATGCCCGAGATCCTTGCCGGGTCGGCCGAGTACCGTGAAATCCCCGTCGTACGTCGTGCTTGCATCTCGCACCAAGGTCTAATATGTATCTTTTCGTAGCGCCCGACCGACCAGGGCGAGCTCGGTGCGATCTTCCGCGACCTCAAGAACGACCAGAGCATGGCCAAGGCCCGCTTCAACCACCCGGGTATCGCCAAGTCGAACCTCCTCTTGCACGCGCACCTGCTGCGCAAGCCGCTGAGCGCGGCGCTCCAGACCGACCTCAACACGATGCTCAAGAAGGCGATGCATTTGATTGATGGCATGATGGAGATCTGCGTCTCCAAGGGCTGGCTCCAAACGATCGTCAACGTCATTGAGTTTGAGCAGCACATCACGCAGGCGCTCTGGGTGAAGGACTCTGCGCTCCTCCAGCTGCCGCACTTTACCGAAGCCGAGGTCAAGCACACGATGACGGGCAAGAACGGCATCCGTAGCCTCCAGCAGTTTATCGACGCGCCCGAAGATGCGCGCCGGGGCATGAACAACATGAGCGAGGACGAGAAGGCCGAGGTCAACCGTGTGTGCTCGATCCTCCCCAACATTGATATGGAGATTACGTGCGAAGTTGAAGACGAAGATCAGATTGCCGAGGGCGACATTATGACGGTCACGGTCAAGCTCACGCGCAAGAACGTCGAGGAAGGCGAGACGTGCGACCTTGTGTACGCGCCCGAGTTTCCCGTGCCCAAGGCCGAGCGGTGGTTCATCCTTGTCGGTGACTCGCGCTCGAACCACTTGCACGCGTTCTCGAAGATTACGTCGCAGGAGCAGGTCGTCGAGGAGAAGCTCCGTCTCCAGGCGCCGCCCAAGGAAGGCCAGTATCAACTTGATATTTGGCTCAAGTCGGACTCGTACTTGGGTCTTGACCAGCGCAAGGCGATCCGGTTCCAAGTCGTCTCGGCCGACTCGCTCCCGGTCTTTGAGGCGCACCCGGAAGACGTCGAGCTCGACAATGAGCCGACGCTCTTCCAGCAGGTCATGCAGCTGCAGGAGGACTCGAGTGACAGCGAAGACGACGACGACGACGAGGACAAGAAGACCAAGTAGACGTGCTGCGACGAATATATTTCCGTGTGTTTCATCATTCCACTGCAGAGTTGATTGTGGGTGGAGCGCTCTCGGGCGGGAGCGCCACCAAAAATCGCGTAGGCGCACGGCCGGTCCCTCGGTCGGTGGCACCGACGCAATGGCCACTTCGTCGGCGAGTCGGCGCCGCCACGCCGACGCAAACGCGGTCCACTCGCGCTTGCTGAAGACGCCGTGGGTCTGCGTCTCTTGCGCGTGCAGCCATCGGTTCGCGTCCTTGGACTTGGCCATTACCGGCGACGATGGCTTGGTGGCGCTCACGGCAAAGGCAATGTGCAGCCACGGAAGGAGGGCGTCCGTGTTGTCCATGGGTGCGCGGCGCAAGAGCCGTGGCACGGGCGCTGCGTGGACAGCGACGGCAAAGAGGCGGCAGCAGAGCGCGCAGAGCTCCGGGTGCGAGTTGGCGACAAACGAGTAGAAGGAGCTGACGTCGTCGAGGTAGTCGCGCGTGACATCCCCATCAAACGGGAACGACTTGGCGTCGACGGCGGCGAGGACATCGTCGATCGTCGACGGTGCGATCGGTGCGTGGAACCAGCGACCGTACATCAGCTCAAAGTACGTCGGCACGAGGCTGCGCACGGCGGGCGAGAGTTGCAGATCCAGATGCACGTTAAAGATGCAAGCCAGCCCCATCGTCGGGAGGTCGTACCAGCGCCAAAAGCTCTCGAGCAGCCGTCGCATGGCTTCGTCGTCGCCGAAGTGTCTGTAGAGCCACGCTAATGTATGCACGACGTGGGTGAGCGTTGGACACTTGCGGGTCATGGCCGCGTGCAGCGGTCGTAGACGCTGGAGGAGCGCCCGCAGGGCGCCCCATGTCGCAGGGTCGTCGATATAGGCGCGGAGGGACGGTGGTAGCGCGACGTCTGCCATGGCGTCTTCCAGCTGCACAAAGGCATCCAGCGTCGCGACGATCGAGTGGACGTCGTTGGCCAGTGCCACGGGCGGCGGCACGAACGAGATGGACGGGTGCCGAAGGTAGCTCCCGACCTCCATCATCGCGCCCAAAAGAGCTTCGTAGCGCTCGTCGGTGACGAGGAAGCCAAGGAGCATATCGAGCACGTGGTGGAGGCACGGCAAGACGAGGAGGTCAGGTGCGCTTGCAGCCTGGAAGCGCATCGCGGCTTGCAGCGGCAGCATCGCGTCAGCGACGATGGCAATAATCGACACGTTGCTCTGGCGCAGCGCGCTGAGACAAGCGCTCACGTGGGCTTGCAGCTCGGCGACGGTCCAGTCGGTGACCGACACCAAGGAGAGCGCGCAGGCGTCGCCGTCCGAGTTGATGAGCGAGAACGAGACGAGGTGGGCCCCGACGCCTGCGGCTGCCACGCGTTGACGCTGAGCGTGAGTCCGCCCTTGATCGTTGAGTTGAGCATTCCTTCTTTGACCTTGTCGAGCTGCGCTTTTGCAAGACTGGACGCGACCGTCGCAATGTCCCCGAGCGGCGACGGGATGGATAAGAGCGACGCGATCAAAGGCGCGCGAGTCCAGTGCAGAGGAAGACTCGCAGAGACAGTCGCCTTCCACAGCAGCGTATCGGGCGCGTCTTGGTTGGGGCGGCTCGGTTGCTTCCGTTTCACCGCGGTGGGCGTTGTCTTGGCGCGATGGTGGCACTCGGCCAAGTACGCTTCGAGCTCTTCGACGACGTTGGAGGGCGAGTGCTCGCACTGCTTGAGGTGCTTGATCATGTCGGACTGGACGCCCCGCGTCGAGTCGACGTGCTCCATCGCTCCGTCGTCGTCCATGTCTGCGTGCGCCTGCTTGTAGTGGAGAACGCAGTACCGGCAGTACGCATGGTAGTGGAACCGGTTGCGCTTGGCGCCGCGCAGAAAGTACTGCCATACAGGGTTCGCAGGCCGCCCGGTCCGGCGTGTGTGCGACGGCCGAAGCAGCGGCTCGTTCATGCTGAGCGGCTGGAGCTGGTCGAGCTCGGCCGACGTCATCTCCTCGTTGTTGTCTTCCTCCTGCTCGAGGAGCGAGAGGCCTCCGGGTGGGCTCATCGAGATGGACGCTGGCATCGGAATCGCTTCCATGTTGATCTTACCATCGCCTTGCATGATGACTCTGCCTCCAGCAATCCCGTTGGCTCATGTGTCTAAATCCACGCAACACTAGAGTCGTCGCCGAAATTGTATACGGGAACGCCTCATGAAGCTACTGCGATGGAAGATACCGTGCGCGGCAAGCAAGATGCGAAGCAAGTGATATGCACGTACGCAGCTGCGGCCAGCCTTCCTCGCCAACCGTATCCCTCTCGTCCAGCATCATCTTGGCTCCCTGCATGGGCTCCGTGGCTGTTGCCGGACACGTTGCGTTCGTTTAGCCGATTGCGTACGGATCTCGCAACCGGCATAGCACAACCGGAAGATCGACCATGCGCATCTCGTTCGAGCTGCGCGGGCAGAAGGCGAAGCGCGCCTCGTGCAAGCGGCCGCCGGGCGCGCCAATGCAGCTGCAAGCGCCCATCACCATTCCCAAGCGCGTCGTCAAGCGCCATTGGCGGCAGATCGTCGACGCGGTGGCCATGGCCAGCGTCGCGCGAGCGTGCTCCAGCAGCGTGCAGCCGCCACAGTGCGAGTCTCTGGTCCGCGCGTTGGCCAATCCCACACTTGCCGTAACAGTAGGCTCGCGTTCACAGCCGGGCGTATGATCACGGTCGCAACGGCGTAGCACCATGGGCTCCCGCTTCACGCGCTACCGGACTTGAAGAGCTCGTGCGTCGTGTTCTTGTTTCGTGAGGGCTTTCTTTGCCGCGGCGTCGCACGCGCCGAGGCGGTCGATGGCTACGCGCAAGCCTACGACGATGCTTCGAGGTACGACCGCGCGACTCTCTTGACAGCGTTTGAATGCCACACAACAGCGCGTTTTTGCTGGCGCTCGACAGCGGCGTCATTCCGGCCGGCCTCACGACCTTGGTGCAACCCATCGGATTCGCTGTTTCCTTCTCACATGCGACCGCTGGGTGGCGTAGATGCCATGCATCTTCTACGACAATTGCATCCTCGTCGACATCTGGGACTACCGCGGTGACGAATCAATTTCAGTCCCGACGACGTCAGCCGAGCTCCCACGCGAGGCGCCAAGCAGCAGAGTAGTACGCACGCGTCGACTGGTGCTGCGCGAGTCGCTGAGCCATTGTATGCTGCACCGCGAGCAGTTTGTAGAGGCAGCGGCGCCAAACGCACCGGCTGGGTTGTGCGTCGAGTTTGAGGCCGCGCTCCTACCGCACGTGCACCCGAATGACACGCTGTGCTGGGACCCGACGCCAGATGTCTTTCAAGCCGCAGCCGCGCTTGGACTGAGCAGCCACGTGGGCCAAGCGGCAATGCTGCGTCGATTGGGCATTGGCGCTGCGTGGCAGTACGCGTCGCTCGGCTGCCCGCCGGCTGTATCGACACCCATGGCGATGGCGACAGGGACGCTTTCCATGAGTAACATCGCCAAGCCGCCATCATCATCAAGAAGTCCAGGTAGAGCGACCGATCGTGTTGTACAGCGAGCGACGGGATGCGTAGCAGCACCCGAGGAAGCGGAAGGTCCGTTCTCGACAACGCGCGTCGCTGTCCCGAGGCCAATCCTACCACCGTCGTCGGCTTCGTTTCTCGCCGCGGCCACGCAGTTGCGGACAGGCTTGGTGGCCACGTACGAGGTACTATGCGTCATCTTCTCCTGTATTGCGTGAGATCAACACGGCCACTGTGTGCATCTCTACACCAACCATGATCCGGGCTAATGTGTGTTGTAGTGTGATTCTGGGCAGGCGAATCTGGCGCCCCCAGAATTGACGACGACGACGTCCCACGCAAATCCTAGTCGACAGGCGTACTACGAGTTGCAATTCGATAAAATCTTGGCGCTTCCATATATTTGGCGTGCCACGTTGCTAACGATGTCGACGGCGTCTGGTTTCGAATCCTCGCAGCTGAAGCCGTCGGATCTGCACCTGGTGAAGATGTAGCGCCCTGACGTGGCAAGGCGACGCTGGCCTTATCGACGATGAGCGGCCGGTCGCGTTCCATGAAGACGAGGCAGAGTGGCACCACCGTGGGTGGCGGCCCACGAATCTGCCGCAGCTGGCGCTCGCCACAGATGGCACGGACGACTCGACATCGCGGCCACCGTCGTCGACGCCGCCGTCCTCGTCGCCGCCGCTCGCCGCTCGCTGCCGCTGCTACCCACGACCGACGAGGGGCCTGCGCGCTCGGGCGCCGCCGCGTCGATCGAGGACCGGGACGTACGACCAAGTCGCACGTATCTTATGTGCGCCGATCACTTGCGGCGGCCAATCTGGTTCCCACGGCTTCTCGCCGTTCGAAATTTCAGGTTCGATATTTTAATGCAACGCCGTGTTGAAGCCGGCGACACCATACAAACATCAAGTGCAAATACAATGTCACTCTTTGGGAGGATTGTTTTTCGAAACGCTTTTCGGTTTTCCGGTGCTTTTAGCAAGGCCGCCAATGGCATCATTTTGCAATCCTCGCCCAGCGTACGAAGATGTCGATGACCATTGTCGTGCCACCGCCCAGCCTCGCCGACGACGCGCGCGGATCGCCCTTTGCGATCGCATCGCTCCTGAACCCTGTGCACATCAAGTCGGAGCCGCTCGCGATGCGCGCGCTCACGTTTGCCAAAGACCTCACGGGCGCCTACGGTCTCCTGGATCTGCGCCGCGACACCCAGTGCTTCCTCTCGACCTGCAGCCGCGAAGCCACGATCGGTGGCCTCTGCCGCGACCATACGTGCGCGGTGAACGGCTGCCGCAACATTAGCGTCCTGGACGGCATGTGCCGCTTCCACAGCGTCGGCGAAGAGTGTGCGTCGCTCATGACGCCGCGCATGAAGCTCGAGACGAAGCGCCACGCGACGAGCCCTGTGGGCAAGCCGCTCCCGAGCGTCGTCATGATGCAACCCATGGCGTCCAAGGTCTACGTGCGCTCGCGCTACTGCAAGGTGGCCGATTGCCACAAGCTGCGCCACAAAAACGGTCTCTGTGTCGCCCACGGCGGTGGCTGGTACTGCAAGGTCGACGGCTGCACCAAGCACAGCAAGGCGAAAGGCCTCTGCTCGGCGCACGGCGGCATCCATTACTGCCGCGTCGAAGGCTGCACCAAGTACCGCAAGAAGAAGGGTCTTTGCATTGCCCACGGCCGCGACGTGTTTGGTCGCAGCGACAGCATTGGCTCGTCGTCGGACTAGATATGCTGTCCGATACGGCCGTTTTTGTCACGGCGCCGCGCTGTTATTTTATTCGTGCCTTGTACTATTTATTGTCGGTTTTGCTTCCTATTTTAACGCTTCTTGAAATTCAATTTTGTTCTTAACGGTATCTCGTCGTGTGGCCTGTCGCCTTCCCGCCAGTGTGTGGGACGATTCGACACCAGCGCGCCAGATCGTAGCGTGCAGCTGCCCGTGACCAATCTGCGGCGTCGACCGACCGGCCCAGGCCCGGGTTGGACCAACGCCGTCGTCAGAAATGAGGATCTCATCTCTGCGCCCAGATCCCACGACCCCGCTTCTGAAGCGAATCTTCAAGCGACCGCCTCTACTATCCCTGGACCGTGCCACGTAATCCAAAGTACGTCGTGCGACCATGTAGTGCAGCTGGTCCTCCTTTGTCCAATCCTGGCGGCGTAATGCTGGCGGAGGAAGGACCGTTGCGCTGGCGTGCGAACTGGGAAAAGCCGACGAGACGGGACAGGTTGAAGCTACCGACATCGGACCAGGCGCCTTTCCAACGTCCATATCACACTATTTAGTATAGTAGATGCAAATGGTGTGAAATAAGATCCCATTGCTTGCGAAAGGTCGCGGGCATGGACGACCTTGGAGCGATCGTGCTCGACAACGGGTCGGGCTGCATCAAGGTTGGCTTCTCGGGCGAAGACACACCACGTGGCATCTTCCAGACGTCCTTGGGCACGCCACGGAATCCCGAGTGGCTCCTCTCGCACCACAACGGGCTCAAGCCCGACCGCGATTTCTTTGTCGGGAAGGAGACGGCAAGCATCCGCGACCATCTCGAGATTGTCGACCCAATCTTGCGCGGCAACGTCACGGATTGGGATGCCATGGAGAAGGTGTGGGACTACACGTTTGAACGCGAGCTGCGCATGAACCCCGAGGCCATCAACATGCCGGTGCGACCATGGATCACACGCCTTCTCCGACCTTGTTTGCGTAGGTGCTCTGCACAAGCGCGCCGCCGGCATCCAAGGCGCAACTGGCCAAGACGGCGCAGCTCATGTTCGAGTCGTACAAGGTGTCGGCCTTCTACAGCATGCAGCAGTGCGTGCTCTCGCTCTTCGCGTCTGGTCGGACGCGTGGAATTGTCGTCGAGGCCGGCCACGGATCGAGCCACGCGGTGCCCATCTTTGAGGGCTACGCGCTGCCGCATGCGACGCTGCATTTGCAAGTCGGCGGCATGGACATCACAAAACACCTCGAGCTCCTCATTAGCAAAAGCGGGTATGCGCTCAAGCTCCAGCATGTCTCGGTCTTTGCCGACATGAAGGAGAGCCATTGCTACACGATGACAGGTCGCGACGCGCCACTCAACGAGACCAACAAGCCGTTTGAGCTACCGGACGGAACGGTCATCACGATCAACAGCGACTGCCGGTCCAAGGCCACGGACGTTCTCTTCGATCCGTCGGCGCTGCCCGACGATCATCCTGCCAAAGAGACCAAGAGCTTGCCGGACCTCGTCGCGCAGAGCATCTCCATGTGCGACAAGGATCTCCAGCGCGACCTTCGCGGTGCTGTGGTCCTCGCTGGCGGCACGACCATGATCCCAGGGCTCGCCAAGCGACTGCACCACGAGCTCCGCACGAAGCTCGTCGAGCCCGACATTCGCGTCGTGCCAGACTACGAGACGCGCGAGCGAGGGTACAACACCCACCGCAAGATCGCAGCGTGGATCGGCGGCTCCATGTTTGCGTCGCTCCCAACGTTCAAGGACATCCAGATCACACGACAAGAGTGGGAAGAGTACCACGAGTCGATCTTGGATCGCAAGTGCTTTTGATCGTGATTTCGTACGCAACTTCATATACATAGATATAGCGTTCTTAGCACGTGCAGGGGTCGCGCATCGCGTACTGCATCAAGTGCAGGAGCAAGAGCACAAGCATGACAGCGTTCAAATTGCCATCTGCGCAGCAGGCCATGAGTCGTTGGCATAGTGTACATCAAACACAGGCACGTACCGCCAAAGACTTCGTGCACAGGTGGCGCGGCCTCGGCGGCAGTTCGCGGTGCGGCCGCGGCCGCGACGCAGCCCGGCGTCGGCGTACTTGGGTCGCGCGGGTCCTTCATGACAGCAAGTTGCACTTTGACATACCGTTCCATACAAATCGCAAGATATTACATTTATCGAATGTGGCCAGGATTTTCGAAAATCGCCGACGCCATCCAAATTCGAAGCAGCTGGCTCCGAGGACGACGCTTCTCATGGCCAGTGGGCAGCGACGGCAAGGGTCACGTCAGCCCTTGCGATGCCGTTCGACCTTGATGTAGTTGCGATCTGCGAGCTGAATGACACCCGAGCCTTCTCATCTTATACCGGTACCAACAGGCCAACGCCTTTCTACGGCGGGCCACAGTCGCATACGATTTTGTGTACTCTGCCGCTTTAAGCAGTGTCGACTCTAGTGCTCTCATCGGACAACGCAATGGTGCCGAGGCGATGGGAGCCTCCAGGGTCTCCATACTTTTGCACGCAGCAAAGAAGGGGCAAGGGCTAGGGGTCAAGCTAAAGGACAAGCCGTTGCCATCCGACATACACGAACACTCAACTCTGGACTAGGCCCACCATGCTGTGCCCTATTTATAGTCGTCAGCAGAAAAGGCGGCGGTTAATTTTGAATCTGACGTCATGAAGGTGGAGCCTGCGCCGCGGCTTGCGGACCTCCTTCGCCAAGCCATGCCAACGACGGCGCCACCGCCCGCGTACACATCGTGCCGGGACCGCGTCGAGATGGTGCTTGCTGCCTTGTACGTGCTCTGGACGGTTGCCTGCAGCGCACTGTACGTGTTATTGATCCATCCCAGCTTTGCAAACGACGCTGCCTGGGCCGGCTTCAACGCCTCCGCCCATCAAACGTACTTGGCCGACCTCGTCGTGACACTGCAGCGCTACAACCGGTCGCTGCTCGATACTGGGCTCTACCTCGACTACAACACGAGTTTGGCGCTCCCCAAGACGTACTTCGCACTGCCATTCTCGACGATACGCATCGAGGACAGCACGGCGTGGGCGCGGGACCTATGGTTGCGGCCCATGCCGGTGCACGCAGCGATCAACATGCTACGGACCGCGCCGTCCCGCGCCATCGAAGCGCTTCCGACGCAGTTCTGCTGGGCAGATTTGGCGCGGACAATCCCTTTTGCCGGGCTGGCTGCCTCGTGCAACACTACGAGAAGCCAAGGCAACGCCGCCGTGTACCTCGAGGCTGTGCTGCGCAACGTCCTGCCGTCCGCTGATCGAGTCGCGCTGCTCGCACGCATCAATGCCACGATTGCGAGTCCGCTCGGGCCTCGCGGACGCGCGTGGCTGGCCACATTCGCCACGAGCGCTCCGCTTAGCGTCGCCGACGAAGCCAAACTCTGGGCCCAATGCGGTCTTGAGACGTGGCAGTTCCAATACGACGACGCATTTGACGCGCACTTGACGGCGACGGTCGTTCTTCGCAATGCCCTCGGCATGGAGTACCCGATCACGATCACGCCTCGTCGGTGGCTGCCGACACCGCCATCCCAAGCCATCGGTTTCTGGGCCGATGTAGCCACGTGTGTCCAACTGGACTGCGCGCTCGTCCATGGTACATCAAAACCGACAGGCGCGTTGACGTCCACTGCCATGTACGCGGTGCTGCAGCCAGCACCGTGGAGGCTGCAGATGTACTTTACACGCTTCCAGCTCGCCTTTACAGCGCTCCGGGTGCAAGATGGCGCGTCAGTGCGATTGATGCCGGGACCAGCACCAACGTTCCTGCAACGCGCGTGGTGCGCAGCTGATGCCACGCTCTGTCCGACCTCGGTGTCTGTCGCGAGTATGGTGTTTGCGATGCTACTGCTGGCGCCCAACGCCACGCAGCCACTCGCTATGCATCGCATCTGCGCCAGTGACACCACCGGTACATGTGTCGCGGCGCTTGCATCGCTGGATCCGGTGCACCGCGCGCTGCAAGCAAGGTTGTCCATCGTCGACGCGGTCGCTGCACGCAACGCCACGGCGCGTCTCACGCTTGCCACTGCCGACGCGCCGTCGACGACGATCGCACTGGACAGTCTCAATGCTTGGCTTTTACTGCACGAGTGGCTACTCGGGCACCGAGAGGCAAGCTTCTATCCAGCAACGAATATGACGGTGCTATCCCAACCGCTGGCCGTCGGCGCGCCATCGGTGGCCAACCCCAACGAAGTGCCGGTCGCCACTGGCTCGCTTCTCATCGTCCTAGCATGCTACACGTCGGGCGTACTCGCGACGCTTGCGCTTGTCATCGGTCTCTTGGCGCTGCGCTACCGCCCGTCGTACGCGCCGCGGCTCAACTTTCTGCACTTTAATCGCCTCGTGGGCTTTTCGTGGCTCGGTCGACCCGCGCTCTTTCTGCGGAGTCTCTCTGCGTTTGTCTATCTAAGCACGGCAACGACCGTCATGGTGACTTCACCCTCGGGCTATTCGTACTTGCAGGCGGCGCCCAAGTCGCTCCTTGCCGTCGCCGTTGCGTCGGGCGAAGCGACGTGGCTCGTCTACCTCCTCCAAGACGCCTGCGCACCCGTGACGGTGCTGCACCGCGCCGCACCCGTCGGGTCGTTCCTTGCATGGTTCGTTCTCGTACTGGTGTGTTATTTCCACCCGGTTGGCATCGAGCTCTACCTCGACGCAGAGGCGTGCAGCTACACACTGACCCCGGCCGTGGCCACATGTGCAGCTGGTGTCGTGTACGTCGGCAGCCTCCAGCGCGTGCTACTGCTCATCGCGATCAACGCCACGAGTGTCTGTGTCGCCTACTATATCTTGCAAGTGTCCAACTATTACTACTACTGGTGGTGGTGGTTCCAGGCCGTCGAGCCGTCGGCGCCGCCGCGAACGCTTCTCTTTTCCGCGTCCGTGCACGGCATCCTCGTCGAAGTGCAGGCGCGCCGGACCGCGCTGGCGTCAACATTAGACGTGCTCTCGAGTACGCTGGCGGGGTATCTGCCCGGTCGCCACCACGTCTTTGACGTGAATCTCTGGGTCTTTACGCCCAACATTGCCAACCCGGCGCAGCACACGGTCGGGCTTCGAACGCCGACGTTTGCGTGGCCCGTCGTCGTGCGCCGGGGGCCATCCTGGTCGACGCTCCTATCGACCGGCGCCTCGGTGACAAACCGTCGCTGGCGGCTCCTCCGTGCCAGTGGCGGTGTCATCTACGTAGCGCTGACCGTCGCGTGCAGTTTTGGGTATCTCACCCTCGCATCGTCGGCCTTCTCGACGGCCTTGTTCTCGGCCAACTTTGACGCAGCGCTGCACCTGCCGCTGCTGGCACAGTGGTTTAGCGCCCCGCTGTCCATCACACACGACGACCATCGACGTTCAGCACGTCGCTCCTCGAGAGTCAGCTCTGCAACGAGTCGCGCATCTGGTCGTCCGCGCTTGACGGAGCACGGCTGCACATGGAAGCGACGCTGCCTGCCGTCATCGCAGGCCTGCGCTCGATGGACATCAACCTTTTGCCGTATATTTTTACACCCTACTGCTTCCTCGACTTCAACCAGACGTGGGAGATGGCAGCCTCAAGCGCGCGCCAAAGTCGGTGCTACTCGCCGGTCTTTGCGAGAAACGGCGCCGTGTACCTCGAGAGCCTCCTCGGTAACACCAACTGGGACACCGTCGCGCGTGCTCCGTCGTGGCGTGGGCTCAACAGCAGCATTTTGGACCCGCTTCGGACCAGTGACCGCGGCCGTGCCTGGATAACACAGACCGCCGACAACGGTGCAAGATCGTCCATTGCGAGCGAAGCGGCGCGCTGGGAACGCGCGGGCATCACAGCGTACTTGACGCAGTGGCAAAACTACAAGGTGCTCGGCCTCCGCGCCACGTACGACGTTGTGACAGCGTACGGTGCCACGTATGCCCTGTCGCTCACCACCATCGATGCAACGTTCCACGTCCGCGACCAAAGCTGCTTGCACATGTACTGGGGCTTTGCAAGCGACCTCTACGCCGTGTCTTTGAACCTATCGACGATCCATGGCAGGTCTCTTCTCCGCACCAGCGCGTTATCGTCGTTCGCCTACGCTGCGACGTCGATCGAGGACGTGCTGGTGGAGCAAGGCCTTCTCGCGACGCCACTCGACACAAGCTACGCCATGGTGCGCGCGGCGCTAGGACCCTTCGGTACGATCGACATGCTGCGCGTCCGTCCGCCAGACACACTCGTCGCCTTGTACAAGAGTTTGGCGCAGAGCCTTCTCATTGCGCTCGATGCCAATGCTACAGCACATACGCAGCTTGCATCGATACCAGTGCTTTGGAATGCGTCGGCTGTCCCCATGGAATGGCTCGGTCGTAACGGAATGGGCATGGACATCTTATGTCCATCTCGACCCTCCACGCCACTGCACAACGGCCTTCCATCGTTTTTTACCGCGCGAGGCGGCTGTTCGAGTACGCGTCTCGAGTACGCTCGCTTGGATCCACGCACGTTGGTCTACCTTATCTTGGTCATGGGCGCGTCGCGTGTCGAGACGCTGGCCACCGACATCTGCGCGCAAGACGTTCGCACGCCGCACAACTGCCTCGCGTCTGTTTACGCAGCGCTATCTTTTGTTTCAACGTTTCTCGCATCATCGGACGAAGGCGATGTCCAACTACAGGCGAAAACGCTGGTTGCAGAGGTCTCGCACATTGATATCGCGGGCTTCCTCGCCAACACGTCGACGCTCAGCCGAATGGGACTTGTCGCGTCCGAGCCGTATAATTTTTTGGCTGGGCAATGCTGCTGCAGTGGGTGCAAGGCATGCGCGAGGTGGTGAGTTTCCAAGGCGATCTGGCTTCGCTCACACTGATTTCAACGTACGTCGATGGTGTCGTCACAATCGCGGGCCGCAACAACGTCCCGCACGCCGCGATGCGCTACCTGACGCCGGCACTTTTCACCTTCTCCGTCGGTCTTCTCTGCGTTGCCGTGCTTCTCTTTGCGTACACACTCGCAATCGCGGGGCAAGTGGAGGGCTACAACTTTCTTCAGTTCAATCGCGTTGCCGGTGCCGTCTGGCTTGGCCGACCGCTGCAGCTCGTACGCGGCTTGACAGCCCTCGTCGTGCTCTCAACAGGCGCGCTGCACGTTGACACCACAAATGGCCGCACGCGGTTCATCGCACCACCCGTGAACGTTTTGTGGGTCCTTGTCGCAGCGGGCGAGACCTCCTGGCTCGTCTACGTCGCCAACGACGTCTTCTCTATGGTTACGGCCGCACACACGCAGTCGATCGCGATCAAGACCAGCCTTGTGTCCTTTCTTGCGGTCAGTACTTGGACGTTGGCGGCGCCGATCGAGCCCATCGTGCACGTCGCGCGCTCGTGTTCAACGCCGATCGTCGACGGCCTCGTCGAATGCGCGATGGGGAATGTTGAAATCGGTAGCTTCGATCGATGCCTCGGGCTCCTATGTGTCCTGGCCGCGTCGTTTGTTGCGAGTGCGGTCTCCGAGTGCGTCGTGAGAGGCACTTTGCTGCGCGGCGCGGCGTCACTCTTCCTGCACGCGACAGCAGGGCGCTTCTTTCGGGGCGACGACTGGCTCTTCCACGGCGTGTACTGCTTGGACCGCGCGTCGGCGCTTCTCAATGGCGTCCTCTCGTTCGAGCGAGCAGACATGCTGTATGTGTTTGATCTCAAGACGTGGCGCGGCTACAAGGTCCCGACGCCTCTCGCCGCGGTCAAGCCAGCAAGGCCGCCAGACCACATTGCGTCGGCCATACCTTTGCTCGAGTAATCAATCCACCTCTCTGTACAGCGAGATGCTTCGTCGGAGGCGGTTTGTCGAATGACGTGAGCTTTTGTTTTGAGATCGGCGCCTTCGGATGTATTGCCATTGGCAACGCATTCCTGTGGTGCCACGTCATAGTGGCAGTACAGGTAGTCAGTCACCTGACGCCGCATTCGCTCGATCGATCGAAGAAGCGTCGTGTTCGATTGACTGACCACTGGTTGGAGGTAGAGAAGCAAGGTTCGGTGTATGGTTCGTGGCCAAACGAAGCCCATCGATGCCGCCGACAACGTCCTGGCCATGGATGTCAACCCCAAGGCCGCATCGTCGTCCGCCTTGACTGCCACGTTGACGGCGTCGACGTGCAGTTCGGACAGTGACACTGCCTATTAGTACAAACAACGCCTTGCCGAATTCAATCTAGTTGACCGACTGAGTCTACCGGGAACCAGGGCCAATCGATGGCGGCACCAAGTAATATCTTTTGTACCCTAGCTCCCTAGCGCGTGTTTCGAACGTCTCAAGGCTGCGCAGCCAAAGGATCGTGATGAGCTTGGGAAGGAGCCTAGGCAAACGGATTCCTTGCGCCCAGCGCGCTGGATGAATGCTCCACCCCGTCGCAGCGCAGTTACTCACGTCGCTGCGATGACTGCACGCACGCAGGCGCCTCCACTATCGTACCGGTACGTCTTCGCAAGACGACAACAAGCGGGCATGCGGCTGCTTGCTCGCAAGTGGTTTCGAGAGGACGACGACGCTCGTTCGTCCTTGCTGCTGCCATCCAGTCGAGGTTAGTGGCGTCGTTGACAGGCACAATCTGGTTCCGCAGCTCTGCGATGAGTTTGCATACTCATGACCGTGGTGGCTTTTTGAGACATAGCGCCAAAATGCATATTTTACGCTTTTTCTCATCGCGGACATAGACGCGGCCCTTATCACAAGCTTCGAACTTCGATGGGTAGTTGAGCTTGGCGGGGTTCCCGCAACAGCTTCGAACTTCGGGGCATCACCCCGTGGCGCCACCTGGCTTTGCGGAGGCGATGGGATTGGCCTGTTGGGACTGTATCTCTGGCGCCGCGAACCGGCGGCAGACACGCATCTCGACATATTGGCCCGTCGAGCATCATGATAGCGTTCGCATGGTTCATCATCCTGGGCATGGTGATCGTGCTCCTTACGGCGCTCGTCGTCTTCCTCATTCTCTTCCGCCGTCGGGACGACGCCAGCGACATGCAGCATGACGTCGACGTGGTCGCCTTCGATACCGAGGCGTCCGACATCTACCGTGAGAACCTCGCCGACAGGTGCGCCATGGCCATGACCGCTCTCCTTCGCCGCTCACGGTCGATGTAGCTTTAGCGACCACAACCTCTGGGACTGCAGCGTCTGCTCGTTCCACAACCACCCCGCCAAGCGCCGCTGCGACCTCTGCCAGACGCCGCGCGGTACGATAGCCACCAGTCGTCGTCCTCGTCGTATAGTATGGCTCATGACGCGTGCAGGGATTGACCAGGGTACGTTCAAGCTCCTCCAGCAGCTTCATCAGCGCGATCTCAAAGACCATGGCCGCATATCCAAAGTGGAAAAACATTGGTGCACGTCCCAGCTTTCCCGCTGAGCAAGCTCCAGATCGCAGCAAGCCGGCGCAAGCAGTGGAAGCGCATGCCGGGCGCCGACGGCCTCCACCGCTGGGTACGCCCTCGCATTGACCTATTTGCATCGACGCCATCCTGTGTTGCAGGTCCGTGAGACACGGAAAGGCCGACAGCGTTCCAACTCGTGCAGCAACCGTGACCCGGTCGA
>NW_012156406.1:660136-688657 GCF_000151545.1 Saprolegnia parasitica CBS 223.65
TTATCCTTGGCGACTTTCCCAGCGACCGCAGCGGCGACGACCGCGAGAGCTCCACGTCCGTGCACTCGATCGGCTATATTCGCGTCCGCGACTCGACGGGCAAGCTCGTCCTGAACGAATCCGGTCTCTCTACCTTGAGACATCTATCCATGCGATCATCGAAGACTCATGCGGCTCGATTAGACACGGTCGCAACCGACTTCCACTACAAGATCAACATGGCGGGCACCGATGTGGTCATGAACCTCGAGGAGCTCACGATGCTGCCGTTTGCGCAAAAGATCAAGTGGTTCTCGACCGAGATTCACCGTCTCTGGTTTCCATGGGAGTCGGGCCACGTCGACATTGGTAGCACGCCCTCTCTGTCGACTTTGATGCAGGAAATGATGCATGTGCCTCTACCGATAGTGGTCCGACGCGATAGTGTCCTCGCCGACTCGTTTGACCACATCATGCTCCTCAAGCCGCACCAGATGCGGCAGCGCTGGCGGGTGTCGTTCGTTGGCGAACCTGCCCTCGACGCCGGTGGCGTCCTCCGCGAGTGGCTCACGCTCCTCTGCGCCGAGCTCTTCCACCCGTCGCTGGGCCTCTTTGTCCCGACCGTCGGCGACGACACGAGCTACTGGGTCCACGCGGGCTCGGGCTTTAGCCAGCCCAACCACCTCGACGTACGACACACTGTCTTGCTTTCGTCGACTCACAGAGCGCGTCTAGTACTTTTCCTTTGCGGGACGCATTCTCGGGAAAGCGCTCCTCGAAGAACAGCTCATTCAAGTGCACCTGGCACTGCCGCTGCTCAAGCACATGCTTGGCGTGCCCATCTCGTTCACGGACCTCCAGTTCCTCGACGACGAGCTCTACCGCAGTCTTCTGTGGCTCAAGCGCGCAACCGACGCCGACGCGATCGCCGCGCTGTGCCTCGACTTTACCGTGGTACGCTGCAGCAGCATCTCACGATCGTCGAGTCCATCGTGATGTGTAGACGCGCAAGGTCTCGAACGGGATTCAAGTCGTGCCGCTGGCACCCAACGGCGACGCGATCGATGTGACGCCTGTGAACAAGGCGGCGTACATCGACCTCCTCTTCCAGTACCACATGCTTGACAGCGTCTCGATCCAGCTGCTCACGTTGCTCGCATCGCTCTACTCGGTCGTGCCCGAAGGTCTCCTCAAGCTCTTTGACTACCAAGAACTGGAGCTCCTCCTCTGCGGTACGACGCTGCGTTCTTGTGAACCAGCATTTGCATTGGCTTAGGGGTGCCGTCCATTGATACGGAAGACTGGCAACGGCACTCGGAAGTCAAGTACGTGACGCCGCTCGTGCCGACGGAAATCGAGCTGCGGAATTGCCGGTGGTTTTGGGCCATTGTCAACAACATGGCACCGCAAGAGCAAGCGCGACTGCTGCAGTTTGTGACCGGCAGCTCCCGCGTGCCCGCGCAGGGGTTCAAGGTCTCTACATTGTGTACGAGCGCGCGTGTGACGGCAGTGGCGTAGGCGCTCATTAGCAGCGACGGCCGCGTCCAGCCGTTCAACCTGTCCTTCTGCGGCCCCGAGATTGGGAATCTGTACCCGCGAGCGCACACGTGCTTTAACCGTCTCGACTTGCCCGTCTACGAGACCAAGGACGAGATGACCAAGTACCTCACGCTGGTATGTGGCATATAATGTGCATCAGCGACGCTACGATGTTTTTATGGACAGATTGTCAACATGGACATCACCGGCTTCACGATCGAGTAACCTGCTTGTTCTATCGACTATTTAACGTTATCAACCCGTCTGGCATCATTCTTGCATGCGATTATTGTCTTTGGCTGCTGTGCATAATCTGTCTGCCTGGAAGTGTAACCAAGTAAGAATATCGGAACCGCGTTGGGTCGCCATCTCGGCGACTCTGCGAGATTAGCAGCACATTGACCTGTCCAAAAGCCTGGTTTTAAATGTACGTTTCGGATCTCAGTCCTGGATTGGCGCCTCATTTCCCAATGCAGTGCGTACACTATATCCATTTCTTGATATAGTGTGCGAAAGAAGCATCATATGGTGTCAGACATCATAATCACGCTGCGTAAACAACATTTACCGTAAATATACGCTATTTTATGTAAAACCATCGGGTCGGTACGGGGAAACGGCTGGTTTGATGCGGAAGCAGCTGGTTTTATGCGGATTTTTACGCGCCATGTCAAAATCACGGTATCGGATTCGTCTTGAGGTGCATTTGCTTAAGCCTACATGAGGAACGCGTGCTTTTGCAAACGTAGCAATGCCAAAAATACGGTAACAAACCGAAACTAAGACCGTACTTATACAGGATCAGATTCTACAGTACAGTTCTGTCTTACTTTGTTTTCAAAGTTGACATCACAAATGACTTTGATGATCGTATGTGACCACGTCCGTTGACTCGGGATGTCGGCCAGAAACTCGAATTGAGTTTCGAGTTGCTGGCTCTTGATGAACGTCCACCGTTGCTATTCCAAGACGGTGTGAGCGGACGCTGGTGTTATGAGAAGTCATTTGCTTTTTACATTTTAAAAATTCTCTTTTCTATATATACAATATTGTCTTGTTGGCATTCCAAAGACACACAATATGTACAAGTAGAACATTTTAAGAGCATCTCCACCGGTACCCGGTATCCTGCTCTGGCTCTGGCTTTTTTACAGTGTGATTTCTCCCTGTATCGCCGGATACAGCGCGGCGGTATAAAAATGCCCCACCGGTCGCCCTGTAAAAAGATGCAGGGAGTCGCGCAATGTATGGCGTCGATAACTACGAACTTCGGCATCAAATTCGATTTTGTATCTATTTTTTGACTAGTATACAAACAGCAAGTAATTTAGAGTTTTACAGGGTAAAAAACCAGAGTGGCCGCGAGCCCCGCATCGCGCTCCAATTTGCAGGGACCTCGGCCAATTTTTGCTCCACCCTGTAAAAATTATACAGATACAGGGCGATTTACAGGGACCGGTGGGGCGTTCTCCCCGTAAATTTTTGAAATTATAAAGAGCCAGATAGAGATAGCGCGGACGGGTGGAGAAGCTCTAATACATCACGAGCAAGTCCACACGAGCAATTCTTATCAATAGAGGATTTTCGTAACTCATTTACTTTTGACTTTGACTTTACTTTTGAGCTCTTCTTTTGAATTTCAACGAAGACAAAAACGCGTATTTCGAAAGCCCGTTGAAACTCAAAAGTAGTTTGTGCCGAATAAATGTACGGATACGAGCACGCGGCTGCTGCCACCAGTTTAGTCAGGCTGATGCGCAGCGAGGACGGGGACGAAGAGACCGGCTGTACTAGCCAGCCTTCGCAAGCATCAGCAGGGGTCGAAGCCCTTGTCAAAGTCGATTCGCGGCGGGGGTCGCTGTACCGGTATACGGAACAGACGATGGACGCGTAGATGCTGCAAGATGCGCATAACTCGCACGCCTCGACACGCGGCATAGAGCGCGAGCACGAAGTTAGCCGCTTGAGCCGAGATCAGTGGAGGCGCGGCGAAAACCATCGACTTCGCCGAGCGGCCGCCGAACGCTTACGGATACGACTGCCGGATACCGAAACGAGCAGTCCCGAAAAGTCAAATGAACGTTGAGGTTTTAGGCCCATTTGCTCAACGTTGACTTTCGCCGAAGTCCTGGACTTTTTTCAGCAGCCAATCAAATTGCAGAGAGTGAAACTCAAAAGTCAAAGTCAAAAGTAAATGAGTTACGAAAATCCTCAATGTGCACAAGCATTGAGGAATTTCTGCGGCTTGGAATTACCCTTCAGAACGCGCGTTCGCTCGCTCGATGTCGAAGGATATGCCTTTGCCCGTTCTTGCTGGTAATCGAAGTGTCTCGGCTTTCCTTGGGAACACTGACCTCAATGCGTTGATAGACGTCCGCGGTAGGAAGACGAGGTTCGAGTGTAAATATAAGAAACCAATGTTGATTTACTACCACTAGCTAGCTGTTTACTTGGTCAAGCCAAAGATGTTGCCGGTGAAGCCGGGGCGGACATAGTCGGCGGGCGCGCCAATCTCCTTGCCAAGGCCATCGAACGCGTCGACCTGGATGATCTTCTCGCGGGCAGCCTCGACTTCGTCGATGAGCGCCTGCTCGGCAGCCGTCGCCGACCGCTTCTCCTTGCGGAGCGTCGCGAGGACCGCGTCGGCCTTGATGGCCTTGGGGAGCGTCGCGTGGATGAGAGCGATGCGGTCCTCCGGGTCCTTCGAGATGAACATGCTCTCGGCAAAGAGGTCGCGGATACCGCTGTCGCTCGAAACGAGGTCGGCGACCTTGCGAACCTGCGCGTCCGACGGCGGCGCGTACGACTGGCCAAACGGGAACGTGACCGCGCGCATGGCACCACCAATGCCGGGCACCGGGAAGTTGTCCTGAATGCCGTACAGGGCCGTCTGCGCTTCGTAGCAGAGCGACGTCATGGCGTAATCAAACACCGGGTCAATGCCCTGGACGTGCTTGTTCTGCTGGTAGAACCACAGCGTCGAGTAGCCGAGGTACAGGCTCGAGAAGGCGTCGGCAAAGCGGCCCGAAATCATCTCGGCAAACTTGAGCTTGCCGCCGAGGACGAGCGCCATGTCCGACATGACGGCAAAGTTGGCGGCGAGGCGGCTCATCTGCGACTCGTAGTGGCCGAGGAGGTCCGACTTGGAGCGCGAGCGCGTGGCCGCGCGCGTAAGCGACGCCGCCGTGTTCGAGACACCATGGCCAATGAGCGCGTTGACGTGCGTCTTGAAGCCCGCAAGGTCGTTGCCGTCCTGAAGCGTCTTGATGAGCGGGTACAAGTGCGGGTGCGCGCGCGTGAGGCCCTGGCCGTAAATGATGAGCGACCGCGTCAGCGTGTTGGCGCCCTCGACCGTGATCGCCACCGGCATGCTAATGTACGTGTTGGCCAAGAAGTTGCTCGGGCCACGGCAGATACCGGCGCCACCAAGCACGTCCATGGCCTGGGTGACCGCGTCGCGGCCGCGGGCCGTGATCTGCTGCTTGCAGACGCCCGAGATGACGGCCGGCTGCTCGTGCTGGTTGATCATGCCGTTGACCAAGTGCTGGCCGGCAATGTTGATGAGCGCGTTGCTACCAATCGAGGCAAGGTGCTCCTGGACACCCTCCATCGTCGCGACGGGGACCTTGAACTGCTTGCGGATGCGCGCGTAGCCCGTGGCGGCGACGGCCGAGAGCTTGGTGCCAGCGACAGCCGACGCCGGGAGCGAGATCGAGCGACCCTCGGCAAGGCAGTCCATGAGCATGTTCCAGCCAAAGCCGACGCGCGTCTGGCCACCAATGATCTTGGACATGGGGATGAAGACGTCTTCGCCCTGGACCGTACCGTTCATGAACGGCACCGAGAGCGTGTCGTGGCGGCGGCCCATCTGGAGACCTTCGTGGTTGCGCTCAAGGAGGGCGACCGTGATGCCGGCCGAGCCCGTGCCCTTCAAGAGGTTGTCGGGATCCGTGACATCGATCGCCAGACCGACGCACGTCGCAACGGGCGCGAGCGTAATGTAGCGCTTGTTGAACTTGGCGCGGATACCGAGGACGCCATCCTTTTCGCAGACAACGCCCGTGTCGCGCATGTTGGCAGCGTCCGAGCCCGAGGACGGGCCAGTCAGGCCAAAGCACGGGAGGTGCTTGCCTTCCGCAAGGGCCGGCAGGTACGCGTTCTTCTGCTCATCCGTGCCGTAGCGGAGGAGGAGCTCAGCAGGGCCAAGCGAGTTGGGCACGCACACCGTGACGGCGGCAGGCGCCGAGCGCGACGCAATCTTGGTGATGACCATCGAGTGGCCGTGGGCCGTAAATTGCTTGCCGCCGTAGCTCTTGGGGATGATCATGCCAAGGAAGCCCTTCTCCTTGATGAACTTCCACGCCTCGAGCGGGAGATCGCCGTCGCGGAAGATCTGCGTGTCGTCGAGCATCTCGCAGAGCTGCTGCACCTCGTTGTCCATGAACGACTGCTCCTCAGGCGTGAGCTTGGCCGAGTACTTGTCGAGGGCCTTGAGGCTTGGGCTGCCCGTGAAGATATCGCGGTCAAAGCCGACAGTGCCCGACTCGAGCGCCGCCTTCTCCGTGTTGGACATGCGGGGCATCATCTTCTTGGCCACCTTGTAGAGCGGGCCATAGACGATCGTGCGCTTCTGCATGGGCGCGGCCGCGGTCAAGGCGGCGGCGTGGCGGCGCAGAGCCATCTTGGACGACGAAGCCAGCATGTTGGAGCTGCGAGGCAAATGCAAATGTGAGGGTCTCGGACTCTCCTGAAAAAGTCCTATTTATATCTTTGGCCGGCCCACATTTGATTTCGGACTTTCGGCACGCTGTCGAGACAAATGCCGAATTCCAACGGTTCAAATCGGATGTGTCCGATTTCCAAAGGGATCTTCAACGTGACGGTGTTGACTCGACAGGTGATTTCACGCCGCTGGACCGGTGCAGGCTGTTGAGTCAACGTTGAGTTTCGCGAGTGGCGGCAACGCCTCGAGCGCTGGCGAAGTCCACTGCGGTGCGGTAAACTGCGACGGACGACGCGCCTCCACATAGCACTCAATCGAGAGCGAAGAGACGCGTCGCGTACGCGTCAACGGCGCAGGCACAACGACGGCCTGCGCTGTGGGCAGGCGTTCTGACGTTGCATTTTATTAAAATTACGAAAGTGCAACTCGTGTTCGCTCCGACTTCAACTTGGCATGAGGAATGAATCCATGGACAGCAGCCAACGTCGGCGAGCTTTTCGCGCTCGCGTCGCTCCTAGTACTCGTAGCCAAGTGCACGTCGAGAGAGACATCCAGGGAGCTCCTCGGACACCGAGCTTGCTGCAAGCGTCCAAACGTTGCCGGTCGTAACTTGATGTCACGGGCAAGTTGAAGAAGAAGACGAGATCGCGTGGGTGGTCCATGCACCGGGGCACACACTCGTTGGTTTATGCAATCGGATTTTGGGTGCACCGCCACGTGATGCTGCCACACCATCCATGGCGCGACCATCATCATTTCATGCGTGTACAGGCCATGCCAAGCCAGCCAAGCCACGATGCAGCGCATGGCATCGCACACTACGGGTCTGATTCGATCCAAGGTGCAGATGTGACGTGGGCGCGTCAGAAGGTAGGTGTCCAATCAACGACCATGTTTCCGAGGCGATGAGTGGGCAAGGAAGTCCTCCGCATCCTCCTCGCGTTGGTGCGACCAGCAGCAGCCAGTATCAAAGCGACGGAGCGCAGCGATGACTACGACGTAAACAGACAAGTGATGCTTGGAAATGGCACCGCCGCACCCCATCAAATCACATCACATCCGTTCTTCGCAAAGATATGCCAAGTCCTTGTCACTTGAGTCCTTACTACCAATTCTTGTTGGTGCACTCGCCAAGGGTCCATCGATGAACGTACAGTATGTATGGACCCCTGTACTATTCACGCAGTGTCAAAATGAACTAAACGGAAGACGACATACAACCGATGTCGCAGGACTACATTTCGGCGGAGTTGAACGACACCTCCGCGACTCTCCTCGGCAGAAACGACGATATCTGCAGGTATCTGGAGGGTGGGTGCTCCCTTCCTTCCTGTGTACGAAGGCCCAGCGGCATTCAGCCCGCTTAGGCAGCCGGAAATGGGGGAAGTTACTCCCCGGTACAGATGCAGCTCGTCATTTGCAGACATGCAAAAGCGTGGCCTCATCGCAACCATACGCGTGGTTGGCATGGCTTGGTCTTAGCTGTCGCCTTGGATAAACACTTCAATGGCGAAGGTTGGCCGCAAATGCACTTGAACGTGAACAAAGATCTGCTTTTGGGAAGAACGGGGCGCCAATAGATGCTTCCAACCCGCGTCATCGACTTTTGGACGGCGCATTTTCAAGAGACTGGCGCGCGATCATGGCTTCTTGCGCCGTCTACGCTGTGGAAGCTGCATCGACTGGTGTAGGTCAGTAGTCCACACACACGACGTGCTTCTTGCTTCCATTACACCCGCGACCTCAGCAACAGACCTTGGCTCGAATCTATACAACAACACATATAAAATCAAAGATGGCGTGGCAAGACGCACCGAGTATATCGACATTACACCCAAGTGCGCTACCTTGGGTGCCTAATAGCTATCATAATCGCTGGCGCTCGAGTGCTCATTGCTCTCGTTCGGTAGCAGCACCGATCGCTGCGCTGCCTCTGCTACTGAGGTCCGAGTCAATGCGATCATTAACAAGGGCGTCTCGCTGCGTCGGTTTGACCGGCGCACCCACGACTTGGCATATCCCATGCGAGGAGTGTTGATCCCATTGGTGATTGGCATCTTTTTATCACGTCACATACAAAGACCTTGTTATCTTTTATCTTGTGTTTTTATTACACAACGGGCGGCCACTTCCTTGGCCAGTCGCCCGCTACCGATGTACCGTACGTTCGCGGCAGTGGCCGCCCACCCGACGGAGACCGCCGGCACTGCCTCCCGCCTCGTCTTTGGCTGGGCCAAGCCCTTGCTCTACCTCGGCAACCAGCGCAAGCTGTCGCCCGACGACCTGTACCCGCTGCCATCGGCGAGCCAGGTCGGTCCGCTCACTTTGCACTTTGCTGACGTGTACGAGCACAAGGATGGCGGTCTTCTCGCCACCTTCTTCTCCATTTACTATGGCCGCTTCCTTTGCATTGGCCTCATGCAGTGTCTCTCGGTCCTCGGCGACCTCTACGGCCCCGGCTACGTCCTCGGTGCGCTCCTCCGCGCCGTCGCCGCGCCGGTCGTTGACATGCAAGTGGTGCTCACGCTCATTGGGTCATTGTACCTCGTGCAACTCGTCAACGCATTCCTCAAGGCGCACTTGACGTACATGAACGAGAGCCTCGGGCTTGAGTTCTCGTCGTCACTGCGCGCGATGCTCTTTGAGAAGGTGCTCCGCCTCCGCGCCGTCGCGTCCTCGTCGTCGGTCGCGAAAGAAAAGATGGCCGCCGACATCGCCAATCTCATCTCGACGGATACGATCAACGTCATGGGCTTTGCAACGAGCATGCACTCGATGTGGATCGTGCCGCTGCAAATTGCGGCCGTGCTCTACCTCCTCTACTCGAACGTTGGCTGGTCCATCTTTGTCGGCCTCGGTGTCGTCGCGATCATCTTGGTCATCAACGCGATCGCAGCCATGCTCATGGGTGCCGAGCAAGCGCGCTGCTTTGAGCTCAAGAACGACCGTATGGAGGTCCTCCAACAAGTGTTTGCCGCGATTCAAACCATCAAAATGGACGTGCTCGAGACGCAGTACGAAGCCAAAATCAAGGCGCTGCGCGGCCTCGAACTCGCGTCGGTTCGCACGCTTATGCGCATCCTCCTCGTCCTCGTCTCGTTTATGAACTGCACGCTGCTCCTCGTGACACTCGTTGTCGTTGCAACGTTTACGCTCTGGATGCAGCAAACGCTGACCGTCACGATCGTCTTTTCGACTCTCGCGCTCTTCAAGCCGCTTCAGGACGCGCTTGTGAACCTCCCGATTGCGCTTATGGCGATGGTCCAGTCGCTCACGTCGGTCCAGCGCATCAACGACATCTTGCTCCTCGATGAAGTGAGTGCGGCTACAAGCGTCTGGGGCCCGTCGCACCCGCTTGCAGCCATGTATGCCAACGAAGGTGTCGTCGTCGCGATCGAGACGGGCTCGTTTGCGTGGCACGCGACCTCCGGTCCGATCCTTCGCAACATTCACCTCCGCCTCCGACGCGGCGAGCTCGCCGTGCTGCACGGCGCGGTCGGCCAAGGCAAGTCGTCGCTCGTCGCAGCGCTCCTCGGCGAGATGCAAAAGCTCTCCGGCTCGGTCTTTGTCGGCGGCCAAGTGGCCTACCTTGCGCAGCAGGCGTGGATTCAAGTCGTCGCTCGTCGCAGCGCTCCTCGGCGAGATGCAAAAGCTCTCCGGCTCGGTCTTTGTCGGCGGCCAAGTGGCCTACTTTGCGCAGCAGGCGTGGATCAGAAAACACGACGATCCGCGAAAACATCCTCTTTGGCCAGCCGTACGACCATATCAAGTACGAGAAGGTTCTCGACGCGTGTGCGCTGACAAAGGAAGTTGGCGCCATCGGCGACTTGGCCGAGATTGGCCTCAAGGGTGTCGCCCTCACTTGCAGCCAAAAGGCCCGCATCGCACTGGCGCGCGCGTGCTACAGCGACGCCGACATTCTGCTTCTGGACGCGCCCTTGGCGGCACTCGACCCGAGTATGGCCAGCGAGATCTTTACCAAGTGCATTCTCGGCCTCTTGGCCAAGAAGACGGTGCTGCTCGTGACGCACAACATGGAGATCATCCAGTCGCCCAGTGTGCGCCGCAGCCTCCTCCTTCAAGGCGGACGGCTCCACGAAGCGTCGCGCGACCCGCCCAAGATGCTGCGCCGCGCCGTCTCGAGTGTTGTGGCCAACAAACCGCGCACGCTGCACCGGGCGCCGTCGTCGGTCATTGACGCCAAGCCCGAGAGTAGTAGCCGGCCCCTCCAGCGCATGGCCTCGAGCGCAACCGAGACCAAGCCGGCGCGAACGCTCCACCGTGCCGTGTCGGCGGCCGTTGAAGCAAAGTCGGACATGCCCCAGCGTCGACTCCACGACCTCCTCGGCTCCCCGTCGCACCAGTCAGTGCGCAGCCTTCAGTTGCCCGAGACGCTTGCGCCCTTGGCCGAGGATGCGCCAAGTGTCACCGAGTCGAGTCGGCTGCTCCTCGACGACGACAGCGACGACGATGGCAACGGACACGTGTCGACGGCCATTGTTGGCGGCTACGTGCGTGCGATGGGTGGGTGCGTCGCCGTGTGCACCATTCTCTTGCTCACGACGAGCCTCCAACTGCTCCGAATCGGCAGCGACTTGTGGCTCACGCACTGGGCCATGGCGCCGGCCTCCACGTTGTTTGGCTACGATCCCATGGCGCTCTACGCGGGACTTGCGCTCGGCAGCTGCGTCCTCGTCGCCCTTCAAACGTACGCAGTGATTGCGTTCGGGCTCCGCGCGTCCCAGCACATGTTTGGTGCGATGCTTTCCGCGCTCTTGGCAGCGCCCATTCGATTCTTTGCCTCGACGTCGACGGACGCCGTGTGCAGCCGCTGCAGCGACGACGTGGTCGCGTGCGACTTTAGCATCCCGTTCACCCTCGGCCCGATCCTCTTTGAGGTCTCGTCGTTTCTGGCGACGCTTTTAACGACTCTCTATGTCACGCGCTGGCCGGCGCTTCTCGTGCTGCCTCTTCTCTACCTCGACTACAAGCTCGGCGCGTTCTTTCTCGAGCCGCTCCATGAAGTGCACCGCCTCGAGAACGCGTCGCGCGCGCCGCTCTTGCAAGCGATTGCCGAGGCCATTGACGGTGCAACGACGCTGCGTGCGTTCAAAGAGACGGCCCGGGTCGAGGCGAGTGCGACGTTGAAGATCGAGGCGTTTGGGGAAGCGCGGGCCGCGGCCACTGCGCTCAACGCGTGGTGTGCTTTGCGCATGTCGCTTGTCAGCAGCACGGTCGTCGCCGCCTTTCTCAGCGGGCTGGTTGCGCTGCGCCATCAACACGAGCTCAGCTTTGGCCTGCTGGGGCTCTTGATCACATACGTGCTCGCTATGCCGGCCAATCTCAGCTACCTGGCGACGATGTGGTCGCAGCTCGAGGCTGCGATGCGCTCGCCCGAGCGCCTCCAAGAGTACATGGCGATCGAGTCCGAAGGCGACGCGACGACGACACTCGCCAATTGGCCCACGGCCGGTGCCATCACGTTTGACGACGTGAGCTTTCAGTATACGTCGGTCGACCCGCTCGTGCTCAAGAACGTCTCGTTTGCTGTTGCTGGTGGCGAGAAGATTGGTATCGTTGGCCGCACGGGGCCGGGAAAAGCAGCCTCATGATGGCGCTCTTCCGCATGAACGACGTGGCGTCCGGGTCCATTGCCATCGACGGCGTCGACATTGCCACCGTGGGTCTCCGTACGCTGCGCAGCCACCTCGCCATCATTCCGCAAAACCCCGTCCTCTTCAAGGGCACGCTGCGCAACTACTTGGATCCGTTCGACGAGTACGACGACGCGTCGCTCTGGGACGTGCTCCAAAAGGTGCAGATGGTCGACCGCGTCTCGCAGCACGACGAGAAGCTCCTCGGCCCCGTGGACGAGAACGGCGAGAACTTTAGCGTCGGCGAGCGCCAAATGCTGTGCATGGCCCGCGCCCTCCTTCGGCAAGCCAAGGTCGTCGTGCTGGACGAAGTCCTGACGGTGACCGACCACGCCGTCGACAAGGTGCTCCGAACCGAGTTTGCGGCGTCGACGGTGCTCACGATAGCGTACCGCTGCGAAACAATGCTTGCCTGCGACCGGATTCTGGTGCTGGACCAGGGAGCTCTGGTGCACAGCGGGTCCCCCAAGGCGCTCCTCAAGCAGCGCCACGAGCTCTTCTTAGAGCTCCTCCGCGACGGTGGCTACACTGGCAAGATGCACTGACAAGGCTAGATATCAAACTACATCAGACATCGCTGCAGTTTGCCGTTGCTATCTTGTTGCCACACCGCGTGGAGGAATCCAGAGCTCCTTCCGGTGGCAGGTCGGTGTGGACAGGACAGAACCTGCCCTTCGTCGCAACTAGTAACCCTGCGAAGGTCCTGCGTGCTGGCGACTTGCTTGGCCGAACGAATGCCAACAAAGCGCGCAGCTGCTGATGAGCCAGCTTCCATTCCTTCCCCGATGCCGAACGCCGCACAGCAGCGCGCCACGTCATGGCCCGCCCGTCGCTATCACTTGGCGTCCCTGTTAGATTCGCTGACCACGTGCTCGGAGGCTGCCACTCGGTTCAGCGCCAAAGGCAGACAGATTATGATCTATCTCTACACCACCACGTTGACGGCATTTGCCCTGTGTCGCCTGGTCGCCTCTTCGGTCCAGTTCCATCCGGACTTGGTGTAACCCATGGTCCCCTACATCCAATATAGGGAGGGAGGGACCTACTGAAAGTAAAAAAGCACCACCGCCTCGTGGACCATCTCACGCGCAACCGAATTGACAAAGGATCAACCACCACAACGCTTGTTTATAACGCAAAATAGTATGTATACGACAATGGCGTTGATGCGCTACCGACATCGTGTCCGAGTTGCTGGCTGACGTCGCAGCAGCCGAGTCGTCAACGGTGGGTGTTACCACGCGGTGACGACGTGGCGCCGGGCTTCTCGTACATTGCATGGACGTCTTGAGAACGTCTGCAGAAGGGCCCTATTACATATAGCTACAGCATAGTCATCCAGCACTGGTACAGTTTGAGATCGAGACGACGACGTCGCGAGGGCATTACGTTGTGGCAGACGCTTGCGCGGTCGCCCTTTTTGCATGGCCACCCACCTCATTGTATCACAAGGGGGGTGGCACGAAAGCGTATCCCTGGATCTGATTGGCTTCTTTTGTACCTTCAAGAACTCCAAATATACTTGAAGGCTCGGCGACGGACGCTTCGCCCGAGTCTGTATCTCTCTTCCTCCCCTCGCTTCATGGCCTCTCCTCGTTGATGCAACAACCACTCCTCGATTGCACCACGTCTTCTTCCATGTCCCTCCGGCTGCCGCAGAGTCCGCCCAGGTACAGTACTACCACCATGCTGTATCTAATAACGTTAGTATCTGCGCCGTGCCGCTCGTTGGGAAGCGCCGGCCATCCGAGTCGCCGCGGCCATCGGTCGACCTCGAGCGAAGCGCCGTGCGTATCGACCGCCAGCGCAGCGGCAGCTCGCCGCCCAAGCCTGCGCGCGTCACGTCGCCGGGAAAGCACGCGCCCGAAACCACCGGCATGCTCCTTGTGAAAGACACGACCACGGAATGGACCAAGGTAGCTCCTTGACGACCGCAGAGCTTGTGGCCTCATCCAACTTACCATGCTAGCGCTGGTGCCAGCTCGTGGGCTCGACCTTGTCGATCTACGATACGCCGTCCAGTTCAGCGCCGTGGCACCAACTCGACATGTCGTACCGCACGGTCGTACGCGTGGCGCCGACTTCGCCAACGTCCAGCGCGGCGCACTATACGTTCTCGCTCGCCCAAGGCGGCAGTGTACGCGACGCCTATGCTGGCAACCTGTGCTCACCGACAACCATGGTAGTCGGCGGCGATCGTGCTCTGCCGCGCCGACTCGGCCGCGGACCTGACCATGTGGGTCGACGCGCTCTCGCCGTATGCGCAAAAGGTGCAGCAGACCGCCAAGAAGCAGCGGTTCGAGGCGCCGTTTAGCCAAACCGAGTTTGTGACACACAAGGTCGCGTCAGTGCCGCCGAAGATGCTGCACTTGATCCTTATCCGGCACGGCCACTACGTCCACGCCCACACAAAACATGCGCGCGACAGCGAAAAAGTGCTCTCGCACATTGGTCGGCAGCAAGCGGAGCTCGTGGGCCAGCAGCTCCAAGCCATGAGCGCGCCGTCCCGCGACGATCTCCTCATTCTGCACAGCGACATGCGCCGCGCGATGGAAACTGCAACGATCATTGGCGATTTCTTTCCCGACTGCGCACTCTCGTGCACGCCGCTGCTCCGCGAAGGCTGGCCGGGCAACCCGTCGCCGACGGACGCCAACGCCAACGTCTTGTCGCCCAAGGAGCAAGCGATCGAAGACGACCGGCTCGACGCGGCGTACCGAGCACTCATCTCGACCGACGTGCTCGACGAAGCGGCTTCACTCGAAGGGCCGCATGGGTGCCGCGTTGTCGTCTGCCATGCGAATTTGATCCGGTACTTTCTGTGCCGCGCGCTTGGCATCTCGCCCGTCGGCGTGTGGGGCCAGTTTGAGATCAACCACTGCAGCATTACGCGCCTCGACATTGGCTCCAACGGCACGTGCAAGGTGCTCAGTGTCAACGAGTGCGGCCATTTGCCCACGTCGCTGCGCACGTCGAGCGAAGACCACTTGTAGCAGCGTTCTCGACGCGTCTAACTTATCGTTGTTGCGTTTTTTCATTTTAGCCGATTTTCGCACCAAAAATGACCAAAAATGGAGGGAAAAGCAAAATTTACTTTTCCGCGCGGATCCGGGCCTTGTACGCGCTTGTCGTCTCAAAGTCATCACCTTGGCTCCACATCTTGAGCTTCTTGGCCTTGGCTTTGGCTTCGAGCTTGTCGTACGTGGCTTGCTTGCCGCCGTAGACCGCGCCAGTCTGCCGGTACACGTTGGCTAGACCGACCTTGAGCAGCTCCTCGGACGCGTCCTTCTTGAACGGCCCCCAGCCATACTCAACGAGGCACACTAGAGCAGGCATGCGCTCAATGTGAACGGTGAACAAGAGAGATACCCGCGCGGGCGTACTGATCCTTCTGCAGCAGCGTGAGCGTCAGCTTGCGGTTCTCGAGCAGCTTGGTCAAATGCGCCTTGGCTTCGTCACCAAACGGCTGGCCTTGGTTGCCAAACTTGGCCGTCTCGGGCGTATCTAAGCCACCCATAAGGTGAGCTTTGAGAAAAGGACAGGTAGTACCAATCGCGCAGAGGCGGATCTGGAGCGTCTGCTCCGAGAGCTTGCCGTCCATGGGTCCAAGACCACGGAAGAGCGGGAGGTGGCGCACACGCAGCGTATCACCGTCGCTAAAGTTGATGGCCTTGGCCTTGATCTTGCGCTGCTCCTGGAACATAAAGTTGGGAATGTCTTCGACTGTTGCAAAGCGCGTGAAGGGCGCCCGAAGCCGCGGCAAGACGAGCCCGAGCCCGAGGCCGATGAGGAACGCGCCGCCGATCTGGACGTGCGTGTTGTCGAGAAGCTGCATTGGCAGCAAGTGCTTTTGACCGTCGGCCATCTGCTGCATCTGCGCCCGCACGCGCGTCCACTCGGCCTCGGCTGCCTTCTGAATCGCCTCCAAGTCCATCGATGCTGTAGAAAAGTGCAGTCGGCGGTGATCACCATCACCAGCAGCCAATGGCATCGCGTACACGACTGCTTTTCAATGCATTTTCACCAATCACATCACGCATTGCAGGACGCTCTTGGTGATATGTCTTGAAGAGCTGTCGTCGAGTGCCTGGACTATAACTTGGCCAGCTAACGTGGACAAGCACATCAAGCACCAAGTATCCATGAAAAACGCAGCTTGGTGCTGACTTGGGCTCGAGCCAGCTCTGTATGCTGACACTAGTAAATGCTTGACGACAGCTACAATTCCCTTGGGTACAATGGGCTCTGGACGGGATGCCCGATGTGCGATGGAGCTTGCTGGCATCTCTCTACTCTACTGGTGTAGTAGTACTCGGTCGAAGCGATCGAATCTTGGTGGCCAGCTGCAGCGCCACGATGGCACAACAGCGTGTACCCAAGCGCGCGCGCATAATTTCAAACTTGGCATTTGTATGCAGCACCCGCCGAGGCAGAAAGATTTTGACCAATGAACGCGCGACGGCAGATTCCTCTACAGAAAGGACATGGCGCCAGCTGGTGCAAAGTCGGGCGACGTTGTCGTCATCCGCGGACCGAGCGCATTCGTCAAGGACCAGGATGCCGCACCACTGGCTCCGCCCGCTGCTGCTGCTGCTGCTCTTGGTTGCCGAGACGCACGCCAAGTGGGCGCCGACCGAGAAGGACACGTTCTACATTGGCAACGACATCAAAGTCACGCACCAAGCGTCGCCAAGCTCGTGCAAGCGCGACTGCGCCGCCGTTGTTGGCTGCGTCCTGTACGTCTGGGAGCCGCGCGACGGTGGCGTGTGCTTGCTCAAGAGCCACAAGGGCGTGCAGGCGCCTCTGCCCGGCGTACACGCCGCCGCCCTCGTGCACCAATCGATCAACGCCAAGAACTTGGTTCCGCGCGGTAGGCTCGACCACGTCGCGATCGAGTTTGCCATTTATGGCGACGCGCCGCTGCCGCGCGTGCCCTATCACTACGTAGCCGGTGCGCAGTGGAACGTCTTCTTCCCAAGAGCGCTCTACACGGCGGTCTTTAACGCAAGCGAGCGCGTCTTTGATCCTGAATACACGCTGTCATCGGACGCCGAAATCCCGTCGCCGTACGCAGGCGTCGAGTCCGTTGGCGAGTGTGCGCGCATTGCCGCGTCGCAGGACTTTGCCTTCTTCACGTACCTCCCGTCGCCGCAGCTATGCGTGCCGGCGGCCTTCTCCAATACGAACCCGAATGCCGACCGCGCGGCCGTCTTGCGGCATCCAATGGCAGGCGCCCACGTCACAATGACATACCCGAAGGAAGTGCCGTCGTCGTTCACGCAGGCGGCGCCCAACGCCACCAGTGCTGATGCGTGCCTCGCGGCGTGCGAAGCCGCGGTCTCGACCTGCGTCGGGTACCACTTTACAAATGGGTCGTGCGCGCTTGTGGCGCCGCGGCCCGCGCCTGCCGACGTCGTTGCTGGCTGGGTGCACCAAGACATTGCCCATGAAGAGGACGTCATGATCCGCATGGCGTTCATGCCCGGGTTTGCGCTCACGGGGTACGTCGAGCGACAGGGCCCGAAGAAAGCGTCGCGCTACGACTGCGGCGAGTGGGTCGAGATCACGCAGCACACGTTCTTCCACTACGACGAGGCGACGGGTGCCTGCGCGTACTTTGATCCGGCACCGTCGTCGGCCAACAAGACGATCCAGCTCCAGTACTCGCGCAACGAGCTTCTGCAGCTGCCAGGACATCTCCCAACAACACCGATTCTGGCGACGCTCTCAGCCCCGAGTGCGGCTGCCTGTGACGCGCTGTGCCTCCCGGCCAAGGACAATTGCTTTGCAACCGTCTATGACGCGGTGACACGCGAGTGCGTGCTGCACACGCCGGCTCACGACCCGGCGCGGACGCTGGCGTGGCTCGCGCCGCGAAAGCTCCTCGACAATCTGCAAACGGTCAACGAAGCGCACTTTTTCATCACCGCGCACCAAGACGACCACGAGCTCTTCATGGCCGAGACTGTGCTACAGCGTCTCAACGCGACCAACTCCAAAGCCGTCTTTATCTACGTGACGGCGGGCGACGCCAACGAGACCAACGGCTGGTGGGAAGCGCGCGAGACGGGCACATTGGCCGCGTCCAAAGCGTGGGTCGAGGCGCTCGGGCTCTTCAACTCGCGCATTCGCATCGAAACCATCTTCCTGGCGCAGCACAGCGTGCACAAGGCGACGATCGGCAACGCCGTGCACTACTTCTTGCGGCTCACCGAGGCCGCGGTCGAGGCGTTCATGGCCCACAAGAAGATACCTGCGGTGCCGCCCGTCGACCGTCCGAGCGAGCGCTACCGCAGTCTCGACGACATCAAGGACGTCTTGCACGCCATCATGCATCGCGAGAGCAATCGCATGCCGACCGTGACAGTCGCGACGCACGAGTTCCAGGGGTTTGCAGCCGACGACATTGGCGTCGACCACGAGCTGCACGAGCGCACGGGCGAAATGGTGGACGAGATTGTGGCCACGTCGCGTGACTTTGGCCAGTGCGTCTCTCAGACGTTTTACTATGGCTACCAGCGCTGGCTGCACCCAAGAAACATGTCGCCGGTCGCCACGCGCCTCCAGCGCCACGTGTGGGCGAGCACGTCGAGTGATATGTTTGACGAGCACAAGATTTTCTACCCTGTTTGGCTCGACCACGCGCAGCACCTCGGCCGAGAGTACGTCTCGCGCACTATCTCCGTCGACGGCAAGTGCTCCGTCAACTTTTAGACTAGGAACTGCTTGTGTCATTTGAATTTTATTAACGTGGTGCTGGCTGGTTTGCTACTGTATTAGCCGTCTACACAATTGACAATACAGCTTGTCTAACGACTGCTTCCCGAGGTCAGTTGGTAAAGCTTCTGCTCCGCATCTCGAAGGACGCTGGTTCGAGGTTCGAGCTCGGCGGCGCGCGCGCATGATGTTGCATTCTCCACGTATCCTATCTGTGGCGAAACCACATGGCCGTCACGTGCCAGCGGCGTGCGATGTATACGCTGATGTATACGTAGTGCACCACACCATGTGGGCCCAGGAGTCCAATACACATGGACAAGGTCGCTCGCAGCCACCCAGAAAATCAGCCGTGCGCGTCGCGTGACATCGGCACATTCATCGCGTTACTTGAGCAACAACTGGAGGCGTCACCTTCTCACTCACGCCGTGTACTACTTGTCAATCCGATTGACATGGAGTGACTCAATCCTTACACCAGTAGATGGATACATTTGCACCTATTCAAAGCCACTCATATTCATGTTGTGGTACCAGCCAGCACGTGGTGCTGATCTTCATCAGAGGGTGGTGCGACGACCGCCAGCATGAGACTGCTCCCAAAGCGCAGCGTGCCGGACCTCGCCACTTTGCTCAGCGTAGCCATGAGTGGCCGCCCAGGCCTTTGTTTGTTCCACGTTTACTAAATCAAAACACTGGTACAGTCAACATGGAACAACCAAAGGTGTATTATATCTGGTCGTCCAGATGACAATGTACGGTACAATGATCATTTTCAGCTTCGAGTGCGACGACGGCGATCGCGATTGCATCCCACGTTCTACAAACCTGGTGAATACCGGGGGTGCTGGCTGTCATTCATGTTGATCTGCGCGCAACTACAGACAGGATGCTTCCGCGCACACAGAGAACCCTCGCGACAATGAACAAAGTGCTGGGCTTGGGGAGTAGCCACGTTGTACTCACACTATACCTACAGTCAGAGCAGTGTCAGCGGTACGATGATAGGCTAAGGAACGACACGTGTTGACCATGGCCTACTGTAACACAAGTCTTGAAATGTGTGTCCATATTAAAACCGAGTTTAATTTTGCCCATACAGTACTCGCGAGAGTCCATTGTCGCGAGGGATATCTGTTACAGAGATCCCTCAGAGCTACAGAGTATGTAGCACTTGTGTACACAAGGACCGGTATAGTAGATCGCATCGATCTGAGATACTCAAGTGAGCCGCGACACTCGATGATCGATCCTACTTTCCAACACTTGATCGCATTCTGATTTTGACCGTATTCTTTCTCGAAAAGCTCGTGGCAGCTCGATCCCCTCCAACGAAGTGCTGTCCAACGTACCGACGAGCTTGACCAGAGAGTCCAAGCTCTCCAGATTGCTGTATGTTTTTCGTCATTCGAATGGCTACGAAACTATTTCCGAGAGCTGGAGTAGCACGCAGCAATGATGGGACATACGACCATTCTCAGACTGATGTGATCCGTCATATGCCCAACCCATCAGATGCTCTGGTGGGAACGAAGGAGTAGCCAACCAGGTGGCACAACCCTATACCCAAGCTTTGCACCCAGACACATTGGTATTGCTCGAGGTCAGTGCGGTGGCTCAAGGTCGTCACTTTTGAATTTGCCAGCCATGCTTCAAAGCAACAAGAAGGCTGCCGAGTACAAGACTTTTGAGCCCGCGCCCCGCGTGAACCCACTCGACGACGCCAACGTCGTCTCGCGCCTGGCGTTCGCCTGGACCAAGCCACTGCTTCGGCTCGGAAACGTGCGCCAGCTTGCGTCCAGCGACCTCTGGCAGCTCCAAGGCGCCAACAAGGTCGAGCCGCTCACGGCGCATTTTGAAAACGTCTACGCGCGCAAGAACAAGGGTCTTCTCTCGTCCTTCTTTGCGATCTACTGGGGCCGCTTCGCATGCATCGGCTTCATGCAGCTCTTCACCGTGCTCGCCGACTTGTACGGCCCGGGCTACGTCCTCGGCGAGATCATTCGCGCCGTCGAAGCACCCGTTCTTGACACGACGTATGTCCTCCAACTCATCGGGTCGCTCTACCTCGTGCAAGTGACGGCCGCGTTCATCCGGGGCCACATGACGTACCTCAACGACGTCATTGGCATCCAGTTCTCATCGGTGCTGCGCTCGATGCTCTTCAAGAAGGCTTTGCGCTTGGACGCATCTTCCAAGAAGGAGAAGACAGCGGGCGATATTGCCAACCTCTTCTCGATCGACACCATCAACGTCATGAGCTTTGCGACAAGCATCCACTCGATGTGGGTCGTGCCGCTTCAAATCGGAATTGTGTTGCATCTTCTCTACGCGATCGTGGGCTGGGCCATCTTTGTCGGTCTCGGCGTTGTCGTTCTCATCATGGTCGTCAACGGCGTCGTCGCCGGTCTCATGGGCGCCGAGCAAGAACGCTGCTTCAAGCTCAAGGATGACCGCATGAAGGTCATCAACGAGGTCTTTGGCGCGATCCAGATCATCAAGTTCAACGCGTGGGAGGAAAAGTTCCTCGCCAAGATCCGCCAGCTGCGTCTCGTTGAATTCGCCTCGGCCAAGAAGCTCGTGCGGATCATCGTCGTCCTCATCTCGTTCATGAACTGCACGCCGATCTTTGTCACCGTCGTCGTCTTTGCAACGTTTACGCTCTGGATGCAGCAGGCTTTGACCGTCACGATCGTCTTTTCGACGCTGGCGCTCTTCAAGTCGCTCCAAGACGCCCTTGTGAACCTACCGATGGTGGTCTCGTCCATGGTCCAATCGCTTGTCTCTGCCAAGCGCATCAACGATGTGCTCAACATGTCCGAGTGCGATCCAACCAACGTCTCGACGCCGTCCGACCCGATCGCCGCCGTCTACGCCAAGGACCAGGTCGTCCTCGCCATCGACAATGCCTCGTTCACGTGGGACACGACCACGACGCCCACCTTCACCAACGTCAACCTCCGTGTCACGCGCGGCGAGCTCGTCGTGCTGCATGGCGCGGTCGGCCAAGGCAAGTCGTCGCTCTGCTCGGCGCTCCTCGGCGAGATGCAAAAGCTCTCCGGCTCGGTCTTTGTCGGCGGCCAAGTGGCCTACTTTGCGCAGCAGGCGTGGATCCAAAACACGACGATCCGCGAAAACATCCTCTTTGGCCAGCCGTACGACCGCACCAAGTACCAGAAGGTCCTCGACGCGTGTGCGCTGCAGAGCGATCTCGCGTCGTTGCCGGCCAGCGACCGCACGGAGATTGGCCAGAAGGGCATCAACCTCAGCGGCGGCCAGAAAGCGCGCATCGCCCTCGCCCGCGCGTGCTACAGCGACGCCGACATCTTCATTTTGGACTCGCCCTTGTCGGCTGTCGACGCGATCGTGGCCAGCGAGATCTTTACCAAGTGTTTCCTCGGCCTCTTGGCCAAGAAGACGGTGCTGCTCGTGACGCACAACCCCGAGATCATCGAGTCGGTCGCCCGGACGCTGCTCGTGCAAGACGGTCAGCTCATCGAGTCGACGCACGACTCGCCGCGCACACGTCAAGAAGCGACACCGGCGGTGACGCCACTCAAGGCCCGTACGCCGTACTGGGAAGAGGCGGAGGTCGTCGAGTACCCGGCGCCGGGGCCGCGCCATGAGATGCTGGTGACGCCGTCGCTGCGCACGCCATACAGCTACAACGCGCGCGAGATGCTGTACACGCCGCGCGAGCCGGTCGCGGGCCAGTCGTTTGAAGAGTCGGGCCGTCTCATCGCCGACGAAGAGCGCGCCGAAGGGCGTGTTTCCAAGAAAGTCGTCTACGGCTACGTCCGGAGCATCGGTGGTGCCCCGGCGGTGGCGGCGATCGTCGTCTTGACGTTTTTGACGCAAGTGCTCAAGGTCGGCAGTGACTTTTGGCTCACGTACTGGTCCAACAACGTCCAGCAGCGAGCAAACGCAACGGTGTCTGTCGACAGCAACATGGACATCTACGCGGGCCTCGCTCTCGGCAGCTGCCTCATGGTGGCAGCGCAGACGTACCTCGTCGTGGAGCTTGGTCTCGTCGGGTCCCAGCGTATGTTTGACGGGATGCTCCGCAGCCTCTTGGAGGCGCCAATGCGCTTCTTCGACACCAACCCGATCGGGCGCGTCCTGAACCGGTTTGGTGACGACATCATGGCGGCTGACTTTGGCATTCCGCTGACCCTGGGCCCCATGTTGTTTGAAGTCTCGTCGACGCTTGCCACGCTCGTGACGACGGTCGTGCTCATGCGCTGGCTCGGCGTCTTGGTGCTGCCGCTGCTCGCTGTGTACCTCTACCTTGGCGCGTTCTTCTTGGGCCCGCTCCGTGAAGTGAACCGAATTATCAAGACGACGCGGTCGCCGCTCATTAGCTCCGTCTCGGAAGGCATTGACGGCTCGACGACGATCCGCGCGTTTGGCGACAAGCAGCTCCGCCGCTTCTACCGGCTCAACACGCAAAAGATCGAGACGTTTTGTGAGGCCCGCGTGGTCTACACTGCGATCAACGTGTGGTTCTCGCTGCGCATGTCGCTCCTCGGTAGCACCATCGTGGTCCTTATCCTTCTGGCGCTCGTCTTCCTGCACGAGTCGCTGAGCCCGGGTATTGTCGGCCTCTTGATCACGTACGGTCTCTCGATTCCGGGCACGCTTGCCTTGCTCGTCGGCCTCTGGTCCCAGCTCGAGACGTCCATGATCGCACCCGAGCGCATCCAAGAGTACATTGCGATCGAGTCCGAGGGCGCCCGCGTCACTACCGTCGCCGCCGCCAACTGGCCCACGACCGGTGCTGTCACCTTTGATGCCGTCAGCTTCCGCTACAAGCCCAACGACCCGCTCGTGCTCAAGAACGTCTCGTTTGCTATTGCTGGTGGCGAGAAGATTGGTATCGTTGGCCGCACGGGGGCCGGGAAAAGCAGCCTCATGATGGCGCTCTTCCGCATGAACGACGTGGCGTCCGGGTCCATTTCCATCGACGGCGTCGACATTGCAGCCGTCGGTCTCCGTACGCTGCGCAGCCACCTCGCCATCATTCCGCAAAACCCCGTCCTCTTCAAGGGCACGCTGCGCAACTACTTGGATCCGTTCGACGAGTACGACGACGCGTCGCTCTGGGACGTGCTCCAAAAGGTGCAGGACGGTCGACCGCGTCTCGCAGCACGACGAGAAGCTCCTCGGCCCCGTGGACGAAAACGGCGAGAACTTTAGCGTCGGCGAGCGTCAAATGCTGTGCATGGCCCGCGCCCTCCTTCGGCAAGCCAAGGTCGTCGTGCTGGACGAAGCGACGGCGGCCATCGACCACGCGACGGACAAGGTGCTGCAGGGCGTGATCCGGACCGAGTTTGCGACCTCGACGGTGCTCACGATCGCGCACCGCTTGGACACGGTCTTGGACTGCGACCGGATCCTCGTGTTTGACCAGGGCGCGTTGGCGCAGAGCGGGACGCCGCAGGCGCTCGTGGCTGCGGGCGACGGCATCTTCTTTGAGCTCGTCCACGAAGGCGGCTACATGGACAAGATGACTGTTCACCGCACCGACGAGGCGTGAGCCGTAGACGTAGTGTTAGCTAACCTATGATACGAAGCATGGAATGTAAGTGCGTCTTGCGTAGATCTCTTCATGTGGCAACCGCATGAAGCCAACAAACGCGATCTATCGGATTGATCGACAGTGACAGTGACGTGGTGGCGGCTGGATCCTGAGCTTGACACGCATTATCTGGATGATCGGGTGCCCATGTAACTCAAGACTATCGTATATAGGACAAAGCCTGAAAGAACCAACTCGCTTCCTACCATCACCTTGGCTCCCTGCACGCAGAAACCCGCACCTCCACCTCCCCTGCACCCCCTTACTATTCCCTTACCACTCCCTTACCATCCCCCAAGGCCCCAACACCTTAACACCCCGGCGCTGGCCCCGGTACCGGTAGGTCCGAGGGGCAATGACGTTTAACAGGCACGACGTACAATTTAAACGGGTTAACTGTAAATCCATTTTTGATGCCGAGCTCCACCTCGGCACTCGTAACGCTCGGCGGACCATCAAGGTCTTCTTCAGCTTGTCTAACGACTGCTTCCCGAGGTCAGTTGGTAAAGTTTCTGGTCCGCATTTCGAAGGACGCCGGCTCGAGCTCGGCGGCGCGCGCGCATGATGTTGCATTCTCCACGCATCCTATCTGACAACGGATCGAGAACGAAGGCACCAATCTATGTTGTGTTGACAAAGTGTCGCTTGCGGGGTGAGCTGGTAGGAACATTCTGGTTGAGAATCGGATAGCACGCAAACATCAAGTCATAAATTAGATGGATTCGATGGCACCGCTTGGAGGTGGTTCACTAGTTAACGTTAGTAGCGCGCGACCGCATCGTGGGCGACTTTGTGGTCTTGGCTTTGCAGCTTCTGTCTTCCTCTTGCCCTTGTTGGTCTTGCGCATGTCTTGGGGTGATTTACAGCTTCTTCTCGGTGCGCGGGCGCTTGTTGTGGGGCGACCGGTCGATGGTTGCCGTAGCCGCGCGTTTCTTCTTGTCCTTGGCCAGCGCAGCTTTGGGGCGGTTGGCGTTGGGGTCGATGCTGCACGCGTCGTTGCTCGAGTGCCAGTACCGGTCGTCGCCAATGGACATGCGCCACAGCGCCGCCGAGAAGGTGGGGCGCAGCTTGGAGATGCTTGCGGTCAAAAGTGACGAGAGGAGCATGCACCGAAAGTGGGCTGTCGATTGAACGCGAGAGAACATGATGTAGAGGAGCTCAAAACGTCAATGCTGGCATTGGCATCTTGATGTATCGAGGGACGCATTTACTACCTTGGTTGTCGTCGATGGATGGTTCTTGCAGATTTGCATCACATGATACCGCGTGATACATCAGTATTACGTCGCAATGTGGTATCGCACATGGGTGCATTGGGTCGCCGAGTTCGTCCAGAGCATTTGCCGACGTCGTCATGGAGCCGAGGCGAGTTGCTGAGGTCGCTGCGATGGGTTGTTCACACTTCGCGAGTCTTGCCTTCCTTTGGGTCTCTTGCTTCCTCTGCCCTTGCCGCTCCGTAAAAGCTCCACCTTGTCCACCGTTCGTGGCTCCACCTGCTTCCCATGAGGCTCCATGGTACTAGAGGGCGTCCTTGCCATGGCGGTCGTCTCCGCGCGCTTCCGCTGTCCGGATATTCAACCCGCGCCGAGAGGCTCTATTAGGTGCGGCTGTGAGGGAGGGAGCGATGTACCCTGATAAGTGCGCAGCACTTAATGTGTACAAAAACAAGTATAATGTTTTAGATTGTCAGTACTTAATTAGGACTACAAAATCGCACTTCAATGGGCATGCTCCGCGCGATGCGATTGGCTATGAAACCCAGTTTTATTAAACAAAAAGCCGCATTTATAGCCAATGGGTTGTCCGGAGTAAGACTCGACACGCTGCATCAATGGGACGTTCCTACGAGGATTACAGTTTCGTTCGGGATGCAGCAACGAGCGTACTACCCGCGGATGTACAGGAGCCCCGAGTGGACCGACGGCGACGACGTCATCTTGCTCCGGGAGGTGGCCAGGGACCGGCCCTTCCTTGCGCGCTATGGCTTGGTCGCGGGCGCGTGGACGAGTCTCGCTGCCAAGGTCGTCGCCACCGAGGGCTTTACGCGCACCAACTTTTCCTCGACCAAGGCGCAGGTCCGCTTCACGACCCTCATTAGCAACCATCGGAGCGAGACCGAGACATCGTTGCTCGACTCCAAGTGCTCGGAAGTCTGCTTTGAGAAGCGCTCGCTCCTTGATACCCTCCTGCCTCTATGGAGCAGCCGCAAAGCGAGAGCGGACAAGAAGACACCACGTACCACAGACGCCGACTCGCAGCGTCGAAAGGACACGAAAGGACCAACGCCAGCATCCAACTGCGATGTCGACCCACTGCGTCGCGACGAAGCGCAAGCGGACGGCCAGAAGCGCGGCGACGACAACAACGTGCAAGAACGCGACTTTGAGCTGCGTCAAGAAGATCTGCGCCAAGAAGATCTGCGCCAAGAAGATCTGCGCCAAGAAGAGCTGCACCGAGAAGAGCTGCACCATGAAAAGCGACGCCGAGAAGAGCTGCGCCAAGACGCGCTGCGCCGAGAAGAGCGGCGCCAAGAAGAGCAGCGACGTGAAGAGCTGCGCCAAGAAGAGCGGCGGCGAGAAGAGCAAGAGCCGGACGCCGAGCACCAGTTGGCAGCTGAGCGAGACGAGGAGCCCGACGCCTTGCAGCGCGACGTTGCCATCGTGGCGCCACAGGAGCGGACGCTCGATCAAGCGTTGTACGCCAGCGGCGACGATGAGAGTGCTTCGGAGGACCTTGATGAGGTGGTCGTCCAGCCCAGAGCAAAGAAGCGCAAGACGACTCGCGATGCTGGCAAGGACGACGAGCAGGCTACGATGCTTGAGCTTTTGCGCCACGAGTGGCGTGAGGAGCGTGCGCTGCGACGCGAGCAGTTCGAAGCGGAAATGGCCGAGCGCCGCGACGAGAGACGAGAGCGCATGGAGCTGGCCCGCATGGAGCACGAACGTATGATGCTGCTGCTGCAGTGCCACTCCAAAAAGGTCGAGGCAAGGTCCGATGTTCACAATGTCTAAGTGATCGTGATAAACGGCATGCATTATCTGTCCTTGTCGACGTCGTTGCTGTCGAGGGGATCTCGACGTGGTACTACAACTCTACGCGTGGAGGTCGACAGAATCGCCGGTTGATAGATTAAAGCAAATAGGTCGATCGAATGCGACACGCCAAGAAGGTATAGGGTACAAAAGCTCAGTTGGTGTAGCCCATCGCCTTTTTATAAGCGACCTTGTCCCGCGTCGTCGGGCGGTCTGCGAGCCAATTGCCCGAGCTCGTGCGCCGGGCAAACTTGCGCTTCTTGGCGCCGTCGCGCGGCTGGAAGATGGCTTCGAGGTCGCAGGTCGCGATGAATTCTGGGAAAATCGACGGCGTCGGGTCGATCGCGTCGGGCCCAAACTGCTTGGCGAGCGCCTTCTCCAAGTGCGCCTTTTGCGCCCACTTGGGCACGGCCTTGGTGTCGTCTTCGCCGTTGCCGCTCTCGTCGCTACCGTGTTGGTTTGCTCGCACGAATGCAAACAAAATGGATCGACGCACCTCTCTGGCTCGGACATTTCGTACGTTGTCGGCTCGGGCTTCTTGGATAGCAAGACGGCTTCGATGGGCTTCTTCTTCAACGCCTTGGCACTCGAACTCGGTGCCGAGCTGAGTGGCTTCGCAATCTCGACGCGAGGTTTGGACGCTGCCGCCTTGGCCACTGTCTCGACCTTGCTCCTCGGTTGGTCGTGTCGCTAGATCGTTATTTTCACAAACGCGTGCGACGAGGACCACGTACGAGCTTCTCGGCGCGCTCCAATTGCCTGCGCTTCTCGTCGGTCGCGGCTTGAATCTCCTGCAGGCGGGCCGCGCGCTTCCTCGCCACTTCCGTTTCTCGCTGTCGACGCTCGGCCGCATCGCGCTCTTGCTACAGAGATGTGACGTGTCGTGCGGGATCACGAGGCAAGAAGATGCGGTACCTTTTGACGCTCGGCCTCGGCCGCCACCTGCGCAGCCGTCTTGCGACGCTTCTCTTCGTCGAGCCGGCGCTGCTCCTCGTACATCTTCATGAGCCCTTCCTTGCGTTTGGCGCGATCGATCGCCTTTTTCGGCTCAAGCGCACGGTTGCGCTCGGCGAGCTTGAGCGAGCTAATGGCGGGGACCGTTGCCACCGGCTTGGATGCTGGTTTGGCGGCGAGCGACGAAAACGAGTAGAGTCCCGAGACGAGGTTGGTGGGGCGGCGCGCGTCCACCTCCGATGGCGTCGATGCCGCTACTGGCCGCGCTGCTTTGGACTCTTCTTCGATGCGACGCCGCGCAAACTCGCGGGCTTGTTGTCGCATGCGGTACGACTCTTGCTCGAT
>NW_012156406.1:688757-690970 GCF_000151545.1 Saprolegnia parasitica CBS 223.65
ATCGGTGATGTCGCCGATGCAAAGAGCGACGCGGCGGTCGAAAGGATCGGGCCGTCACTAGGCGGCGCCGAGAACGATGTGCTTTGAGGCGACTCGGGCGGAAACAGAGTTTTGCGCTTGCGCTCCTTGGAGCGCACCTTGCCTGGCGAGTGGCGCACGGGCGGCGGCCGCTCGGGCGAGGCCATGGGTGTCTCGTCCACGAACGAGTCGACGGTGGGCCGGGGTGGCGATGCGGCGGCCACCGGTGACGGCTCGGAGACAGCCTTCGATACCCGAGCAGCCATGGAAGCGGTTGGCGCAGCGACGGGCGACGGTGGCGTCGGCGATGGTTTTGCCGCGATGGGCGACGCAGGCGCGGCGATGGCTACTGGCGACGACGCTTGTTGCACCGGTGAAGCTGACTTGACAGGTGAAGCAGGCTTGACCGGCGACGGCGCTTTGAGTTCCGGTGATGGCTCCTCGGCGGCCTTGACGCGCGATTCCACGCGAGGTGCCACGTCAGCGTCAGGACTTGGTTGGTTCAGTGGCTCTGTACTCGTTGTTGGCTTAGTAGCGCTCTTAGTTAATGATTTGGTGGCCTTGGATTTGAGCCGAGGTAGAATCGCGTCGTCGTCGTCGTCGTATTCATCAACGCCAGCCTCGTCCGGCGTGACGCGTCGGGCTTCGCGCGCTTTTTCGTCTGCGAGGGCTCGAGTGAGTCGCTCCACCAGCTTGGCTTTAAGGCCAAATGTGCTGAGGTTGCGCTCACTCAGCGCTTTGCGAAGTTCGGGCACCTTGAGTTTCGTCGGGTCGCGCACCACAGCTGCAACGCTCTTGAGCGACTGGTTGTCGTCTTCGCTGTCGCTCTCGGACGAGGACTCGATGACGATGACGTTGTTCGACTTCTTCTTGGGCTTGCTCGGCTTGATCTGCGGCGGTGGCACGTCAGCCTTCAAGGGACTTGCCGCGACGCTCGGCGTCGGCGAGGCCTTGATCGCGGCGACCGAAATGTCGTCACTCGGCGCGGCTTCGATTCGTGGCCGCTTTGGCATGCTGGGCACATCGTCGTCCGAGATCAGGTCGAGCACGAGCCGTCGCTTCTTGGCATTGATGGACGGCCGCCGGAGCTCCTTCTTGGCCGCCGTCGAGAAGAGCGTGATCCATGCCAGGTTGTCCTTGAGAGACGCCTCGAGCGCTGCGCGGGCCTCCTTCTCGCCGCGCTGGAGGTGGCTCTGCACGCTCCGGATGTGGTCCGTGTCGGCCATCCCGGCGACGTTTTCAAGTTTTTCACGTCCTGCGCTCGGATTGGCTATTTTTACAGCGCGCCAAATGCCACCATTCAAAGCTCATACAAAAAGCAAGCTAATATAATCCGTGTGCTAAAAAGCCGGCTTTCTCACCGACCGACCGCCGTCGTCAAGGCCGCGGACGCCAAGGACGCGCCCATGCAGTCGCTCTCATCCAAACCTCGCAGAGTAATAATTGCCCGCCGCTGGCGTTGCAGAGTAGCATGTACCATCACCGAAAATGGATGTAACCTGTTTAACCTGTACGTCGTGCCTGTTTAACGTCATTGCCCATCGCGGTATCATCAACCTCTGCACGCTGGGTCGCGTTCATGATTCGATGGGTTAAAGAGCGGTGGCAGTGAATATTGTCTACGGCTTACTGGGCTGGCAAGGGCGACGCAGCAGCAGCTGGTGGAGTGGCATGCGCTCGAAGCCAGCGTCCTCGAGTCCGAGGCCGCCGGCGTCCAGTCGCTGCAGTGGAGGCACGCTGCACGTCGCGTGAGCGAATCGGTGGCGAAGCTCCTGCACGAGGAGCCTCGCATGCTGCTGACTTGGTGACGGGTCGACGAGGCACGCGACGTGTACGGTCGCATCGTCCTTGGCGGCAAACACCAACAGCGCATCGCCGAGCTTCCAGCACTCGAACGGTGCGGAGGATAAACGCAGCGTTGTTGGAAGCACTTGAAGCGGCAGGTCCATGGCCAGTGGGAGACTCGCAAGGTACGCGAACGCTGTCGACGCGTCGAGAAAATCGGGCGTGCATACAGATGTCGTTGGCACCTTGCTCGGCTCGGCAACGTAGCCGAAGAGCGGGCTTGCTGTGGCGAGCCCTCGGCTTTCGTAGAGCCGCAGAGCCTTTTCGTTTTGTGCGAACACCTCGAGCTCCGTGCCCAAGCCGTCCGCTGTCGCGCGTGCAATAAAGTCGTCGAGAAGGCGTGCACCATG
>NW_012156407.1:0-4345 GCF_000151545.1 Saprolegnia parasitica CBS 223.65
TGACGACGCTCGACCTCCAGCAGCGCGCCCACTTGGCGTCGACAGAGCTGTTCTTGGAGGCGCTCGCGACGACGTGCGTGGGTCCCCAGACGCTCCGCGTCATCAAGGAGCGTGTGAGCCGCGTTCCAGACGTTCTTGTTGGCGTGCTTCAATTGCTACAGTTAGACTGCTGGTCAGCTCGGTCGTCATCCTGGTGCTGCTTGCTGCCGCTCGTAGCGAATCCAAAATTCCCGGATACGCATCCGATAACGGTCGGAGGATCCGGTTACGGACCCCACGTGGCAGCCTGGTTGCGCGGTACGATCCTCGAGCATCGACGAAACACCACGTCGTCGGTGTTGCTTGCATGTATGTGATACATCGCGATTCCTGGATTGTATGCTTTGGGTAGTAGACAATACTGAACAGAGCAGCAAGACCATGGACTAGCAAACAAGTGAGAACCGTTCTGGATAGCTACTAGTATGCATGCTTCCAAACAGAAAAAAGAATGGCGAAGCAAAAAACCTTTGTCTACAAAGCCACACCGACGTCCTTGTCTCTATCCGTTCTCGTCAAAGAGACCGGGAGGTGGCGTCAACGAGCTTGGCAACGCGTACAGCCATCTGAGCTCCGCGATACCTAGCCCAGCCCGGCGCCGATAGCTCGGTACAGCTGATGCAGTGGCGGCATCAATCGTGCACGAGCGGTGCGGCGGCAACCTCGCTCGTATGGCATCTAGCTGGCCACATGCCAAAGTACATGTCGCGACCAAGCTCCGACGTTTGGTGCAGTTGCGAATGCTCGGATGCAACCAGCCACAGAGCAGCGCTTCGACACCAGCTAGCGTCAGTGGGTTGTCCGACATGGTCCATTTCGTGAGCTGCGGCGCGATGTGCGCAAGCCTTGCAGCGCCAGTTGGACCGATCGCGTTGCCCGACAAGTCGAGTGCCGTAAGAGCAGGCATGCGCTGAAGCGCAGTGACCAGCGCTGCGACGCAGGTGTCCGTGCAGCCTTGGTTGCGAAGCGCGAGTTTGAAGAGATGGCGTGCGTTCGGGAGGTAGGACGCCAACGCCAAACACCCGTGACCGTACAGGCCGTTAGTATCAAGCTCCAGGACGTCGAGGTGAGGCAGGACAGCCTGGGCAAGTGCGTGCACTGCCAAAGGCGACACGACGCAATGACGCAGTGACAGCTCGACGAGGCGGTGCATCTGGGGCAGTACGTTGTAGATCAAGTAGTCGGTCGCATCACCATTGGGCTGGCCATTTGGTACGTTGGTGCTGCTTGCGTCGACGTGCAGCGACAGGGACGTTAGATGCGTGGAATCAGCGAGCCGCTGCGTAAGACCGTTCAAATCGGAGAGAGGCACGGCTGACAAGCTGATGCGTTGGAGATGGCGGCCAAGTCTTCCTGGTGGCACAACCGACGCGACGACGGGCGAGTCGAGAACCGCCAAATGGACAAGACTCGGTGACATCAAGAGGTGCTGGATTAGCCACGAGAGCAAGCCGTTGGCAACAAAGGCGATCTTGACCAAGCGGACGTGCGTCATCGGGGCTCGAAGCAAATACTGGCCGAGGACACGCGCGCTGTTACTGGGCAGTTTAAAGAACTCGTGCGCGACCAGTGACAAGGACAAAATGCAGGACGCAGCAATCGCATCGACGAGCTGCGTGGCTGACGGCCGGTAGAGATCGCTTCTCCGGGCAAAGACGACGTCGAGGGTGCGAAGCGACGGCGTCTGTGCAATCACCGCGCAAAGACTCGGCAGAATCGCCATCCGCGCAGCCGAGCACGCGCCTTCGATCGTGACGGAGAGCGTTGTGAGCGGGTGCGAGACCCATGGCAGCGATGGCAGCCTCCATGACTGCAATTGCCGCGACTCGGCCAAACGCACGCGGGACGTAAGCGCGACCAAGTACGGTACAAGCGGCGGGCAGGGCAGGACCTCGAGATTCGGCTCGGGCCACACGTCGTCCGGCGACCGCGTCATGGCGAGCGTCTGGAGGACCAACAATGGTAGCGTCAGTCGCGTGTTGGACATGGCATGCAGGAACGAGACAAAGTCGTCGCCACGTTCGATGCAGACTGCGACGCGCTGGACGAGCTCAGGGGGTAGCATTGAAATTGCACTTTGTTGGCGGATTGTGATGGTGTGGAGTATTTTTCAATCCATACTCAATCCGTAGCACAGTCGCTCCAACCCCAAATAGTGTTCCCTCCTTGGATTATTTGAGTATTGTCCAATAAGAGTTGACAGTTTTGTCTATTTTGGCCAATCAGATGCGTTGAGTATGGATTGATAATATTGGTCATGAAGCTGAGTATGACTGGATAATATTTGAGCGGATTGAGTATGGATTGAAAAATACTCGATGGTGTGAGAGGGAAGAATGATGGTGGTGGAATGATGGTTGCGTTGTATTCGCTTAGAAAGTACATATCGAGCATGAGGTGTCTGGTATCACTACTGGTACTTGAAAGTGCTGATGTGCTACATCTCCTTTGCAGCCAAGGGAATATTCCCTTGTTTGCAGCACTGCGTCAAGGGTAAATGCACTGTAGAACGTACGGTTGTGCCACGTCATGGGTCCCGCCAACGGCGCGACAGACGAAGCGTTTGTCGAGCTCAGTGATTTCTGCCCGTTTTCGCCCACCTCCATGTCGAGACGCTGTCCATCGACCTCCGTTTCGCCCGCGGCTCTTGGCTCGTGGCTCGTGACAGCGCCGGCGACGTCGCTCCACCTCTTCCACATTGCGCACATCAATCAATACGCCACTATTGTCTTTTGTAATGCGCTATCAGCCAGACCGACGCTCTGCGAGTTGAGTCTCTCTAATGTTCCCAGCCTTCGTGGCTTGCATTGGGTGGCTTGGCCGTGGCGTGTTGCTCTAAAGCTTTAAACGTCGACCGTGCGACGTTTGCTTGCGTTAGATTGGCTATTGGAAACCGACTTTGCGCCAATCGGATCGTGCATCCGGATATGACAGGGACGCTCACAACCCAAGATGAATGACAACGAGCGCAGTCAGAAGACCGCCCGTGTGACACCGCCAGACGCGCTCGCGCTTCCGCATGTCGTCGAGGCCATTGCGATGTGCTTGAGCAACCAAGAGGACTTTACGAGCTTTCTACATGCGGTACCACGCTCGGGACGGACGCCGGCGCTCACGGCCTTTCTCGACTGCACCACCGTGCTGCCATCGTCGGTGATCGCCAACTGGCCGCGCATCGTGCTGCGTAGCATGGACTTGCCGCCTTTGGTCTTGGCGCTTCTTGCGGCGACACTGCCGCTGCGTCCACGTGTCGAACTTCAGTTTGCGGTCCGGGACGCAGCGTCACTGGCCTCGCTCGTTGCCGTTCTCGGACCTGCGCTCCGCAGCGTCATTCTCTCTTTCTACCGCGGCTGCATGGACCAAGGCCGAGGCCAAGTGATCAGCGACCTCCTCTTACAGCGCTGCCCACGTCTGCGCCAAGTGGCTATCTCGGTCCTTTCTCATTCGGGGAACAATGCCGCCGAGCTCAACGATCTGCTCGCTGTCGTCGCCCACCCGCATGTCCGCATCTGGTATCTCAACCTCCAGCGCGCGACTACCGCGCCACGACTCGGGCATCGCTTGGCAGCGTGGCTCTCGACGGCGCCAGCAGCGAAGCTCAGATTGGCCCATGTCGCCCAGATGGACCATAAGGGCGCCATTGCGTTCTGCGATGCGCTCCAAGCCAGCACAACCCTCCAAGAGCTCGCCATCGTCAACGTCCGCAGCCTCAGTGGCTTCCATGGTCGTACGCTTCCCGTGTCATTGAAGAGCTTGACTTGGGATATGCCGTTCATTAGAGCCGGCGACATTGCAACGCTGACGGCCCTTGCGACCGCCGTCGGGGCCACGCAGCTCGAGCGTCTCGAGTGCAGCGTCTTTGGCCAGTTGGCAACATGCCCGGCGGCGGCGCCCATGCTATCGCAACTGCAGTCCCTTGTCGTCTCCAGGTTGCACGGCGATAACATGCTGGCATTGATCGCGGGCTTGTCGTCGGTCCCGGTGCTGACATCTCTTGAGCTTCGCGATTGCAACCTCTCTTCGTCGACGGAGCTCATGGAGACGCTCGCGACGACGTGCGTGCATCTCGAGACGCTGTCTGCCAACCGTCTGCATATGACTCGCAATCGGTCAGTAGCCCTGCTGTCTGGCGTGTTGCGATTGCCACGCTTGGCGTCGCTGAGCCTGTTGATGCGTCTGCCGGATGTGTTGCACGTGCTTCCAGAGCTCGTTGCTGCGGGCCGCCACCTCCGCCACCTCGACTTGGATATCATCAAGCGCGACAACTACGATCTGGAGAAGCGAGCGATCTGCGAGGCGCTGGCGC
>NW_012156407.1:4445-11801 GCF_000151545.1 Saprolegnia parasitica CBS 223.65
TGCTGCGCCAATGCTGTCGAAACTGCAGTCGCTCACCGTGTCCGGGCTGGACGCCAACAACATGGAGGCATTGATCGCGGGCTTGTCGTCGGTCCCAGCGCTGACGTCTCTTGATCTTTCCCATTGCAACCTCTTGTTGTCGACGGAGCTGCTCATGAAGACGCTTGCGACGACGTGCGTGCATCTCGAGACGCTCCGTGTCTTGGATCGTAATTTTACGCACGATGGGTCTGCGGCCGTGCTGTCGGGCGTGCTGCGATTGCCTCACTTGACGACGCTTACCCTGAAGATGCGTCAGCTGGATGAGTCGCACGTGCTTCCAGAGCTCGTTGCTGCGGGCCGCCACCTTCGGTACCTCACTTCGATGGACATCGAGCGCGACAACATGGATGAGAAGAAGCGCGCGATTTACCAAGCGCTGGCACTGACCCGCGACGTCCCATTTGTGCTCCAGACGTTGCCAGAAGACATGGACAAGTTCGTGGTCGACGCGCTCAGCCCACGCGCCGATCGTCGCCACCAGTGCGACTAGGACTTCGCATAGCAACATGTAGGCTCATAGCGACCGTTGTGAATAATAACCAACTTTGTGGTTCCGACACAAATCCCAATGGGAAAATTTGAGAAAGGGACAACACCTTTGGGGCTGGAGCCTCGTATCTGCTGCTCATTGCCCTTGAAGCGAAATGTCGACGCGAGGTCCTGTACCCTCGTTTCCAGTCCTTGTGGTGGAGTCTCAAAACCATGACATGGCACTCGTCACCACACATCCGATTGCACTCCGTCGACTAGGATATGCCACCACCAGCAATCTGTAATTTTCTAGTTGTGCACGCTATCACAACGGTTCGCAACTCGACCACGTACGGTTATCGCACACTCACCTTTTGGAACCATCGAGACGCCTTGTCGTGGTGCCACGTATAGTGTGCAAAATGTGCCCAAAGTGGAAAAAGTGTCAGTGTTTCAAGTTTCAAAACGCACTGAAGCATCGATTGCTATGCGGACCCAGGGCGTCTCACACAAAGTCATCGACATCGTCTGGCAGCTCCTCGACAAATAGCAACGCGTCAATCGAGGGCCTCGCAACCGCTGTTGGTCACACGACGGAGCTCAAGAGTTGATGCCCATGGAGTTGAACGGGCCATGGCTGGCGCATGTCATGTGTGCCAACAATTCGCTTCAATTCCTCTGGTGCACGATTCAATGGGGTGAGTCAAGAGTGCACCTCCAGAGGCTCGTCAGCCGACACGAAGATGACACACCTTTGTCGCTTTTCGGCTTGGGTGGTTTTGTCCAGCCCTCTTCATTGGCTGTTTTCCACCGGAGGCTAGGGTCTTCCCTCGCTCGAAGGTTTTCCCAGTCCTCACTCGTATACGTAGTTTGTATGTCCCATAATGCCCTCAATACATTACAGGCCATTGGCTGTGGCGACTTCACCGTCGCTCACTTCCGTTTGGTTTCCGTTCTGGCTCGCTTCCCGCTTGCCCGTTTGCCTCCTCCTCTTCTTTTTTGCTTCGTTCCTCTGCCTTGTGCCTCGCTGCATAAGTGTCAGCTTGACAGGGCGCGAAAGAGAATACAACTCGGTACATACCGGTACTGTACTATGTTCGTATTGACAGCTCCAGGGGTCGCATTCTTTGAAAATCCAATTAAAACGAGCAACTTTTGAGGAAAAGTCGAAATAGGACCACGAGGGGTTCCGTTGGCATGTGGTCCTGTGGTGCATTTGGTAATGCAGGCTGCAGAAAGACCGAAGCCACTGAAATCGCTGTAGCCAAACGCACCACAGAATATGCCACCAGGGTCTCACATCCGGATACGGAATTGAAAAGCAAGCTTTTGACACGCCAGCGACACCATGGCCGGCAACAACGAACGCCCGACCAAGGCCACCACACGCGCTCACCCTGCATGCTGTGTTTGTTTTGCAACAGTGCAATCCGCGCGCCAAGCCCATTGCTCAAGCTTCGGCGGCGCGACAGCGTCCAGCTGCGAGAGTCCAGCTACTGCGATCAAAGACGCCAAAGAGCCAAAGCGGAAGATCGCTGGTCAAGGTCGGTGCGGCTGCTCTTTCTGTCGAGCGTACAACAGCTCGCGCCGGAGCGATCAAATTACAGACCGGCGTCACGATAGAATAGCTTTTTGATGGGCCTGCCAATCCAAGTAGCGATACTGCTGGATACTGTACGTACGTTGAGCCAAACGAAGATATCTTTGTTGCCATCCGTAGCAATTAGAAATCCAAGTCGCACTTGTGGCAACGATCGGCGCGTGGGCTGAGCGCGTCGACCACGAACTTGTCCATGTCTTTTGGCAGCGTGTCGACCACAAATGGGACGTCGTGGGTCAGTGCCAGCGCTAGGTAGATCGCGCGTTTTTCCATTTTGTAGTTGTCGCGCCCGATGGCCATCAAGGAGAGGCGGCGAAGATGGCGGCCCGCAGCAATGAGCTCTGGAAGCACATGCAACGCACACCGCGGAGGCATCCAGAGGCTCAGCGTCGTCAAGTGTGGCAATTGCAGCACGCCAGACAGAACAGCGATAGCCCCATCGCGAGTCAGATCCTTATCGCCGACAGACAGCGACTCGAGATGCACACACGTCGTCGCAAGCGTCCTCATGAACAGCTCCATCGAGGTCGAGAGGCTGCAATGGCGAGCCGTCAGAGACGTCAGCGCCGGGACCGACGACAAGCCCGCGATCATTGCCGGCATGTGGTCAGCGTGCGACCAGGAGACGCTGAGGCACTGGAGTTGCGATAGCATTGACGCCGAGGCCGGGCATGTCGCCAGCTGGCCAAAGACGCTGCACTCGAGACGCTCGAGCTGCGTGCGGCCGACGGCGGTCGCAAGGTCCGTCATCGTTGCATCGTCGACAGCGCCATTTAGGCGCACATTCCAAGTCAAGGTCTTCAACGACACTGGGAGCGTGCGGCCATGGAAGCCACCCAGGCTGCGGACGTGGCTGATGGCCAGCTCTTGGAGGGTAGTGTTGGCTTGCAGCGCCTTGCAGAACGCAATGACCCCATCGTGGTCCATCTGCGCGACATTGGCCAATCGGAGCTTCGTCGCTGGCGCCGTCGAGAGCCAAGAAGCCAAGAGATGGCCGAGTCGCGGTACAGTGGTCGCGCGCTGCAGGTTGAAAAGGCTGAGAGACGACTCGTGGACATGCGGGTGGGCGACGACTGTAAGCAGATCGTTGACCTCGACGGCCTCGTTCTCCGTATATGGATCGACCGCGATAGCCACGTGGCGCAGACGTGGGCAGCGCTGCAAGAATAGACTGCTGATCATTCGGCCTCCACCACGGACCATGCAGCCGCGGTGGAACTGGAGCGTGACAATGTTGAGCGCAGGGCCGACGACGGCGACGAGCGAAGCCAGTGACGCCGCGTCCCGGACCGCAAACTGAAGTTCGATGCGTGGACGCAGCGGCAGCGTCGCCGCGAGCAGCGCCAAGAGCAAAGGCGGCAAGTCCATGGTACGCAGCTCAATGCGCGGCCAGTTGGCGATGACCGAAGGCGACGTTGTCGAGCTGCAGTCGAGAAAGGCCGTGAGCGCCGGCGTCCAGAGCGAGCGCGGTACCGCATGCAGAAAGCTCGTAAAGTCCTCTTGGTTGCTCAAGCACGTGGCAATCGTCTCGATGACGTGCGGAAGCGCGAGCGCGTCCGGCGACGCCATGCGCGTGGACTTCTGCTTGTGACCGTCGTTCGTCATTTTGGATTGTGCTTGGAATCCACGAAGTGGGTATTAAAACGCGCGATCGGATTGGTAGAAATAGAAATTCAGTACCCAATCAGTGGTACCCAATCGCCAATCTGATGCAGCGCTGGCGAGAAAAATGGGGCAGGGATGTACCATGCGGACGCTCCCTGCGAATGTATGCCTGCTCGTCGCGGTGATAACCCCGATGGAAAACGGTAGACGAAAAGCTATGGTCACCAACTCCATTTCAAGCACGGACGGAGGCGAGGATACCTGAAACCTGTGGCGAAGAATGCGGGTGGTAATGTAGACCGAGCAACTTTTCAAGAAAAATCCCAGCAAGTCGAAATCGGACCGGGAGGGGTCCAGCGCCAGCAACCCAGTCCTAGACCTTGTCAAGGACCCTAGGTCCTGGACGACGTGGGTCTCGAGGTGGCTACGACATGCAAGAGCGACTAGAGTCCTTGCTCATGGCGCATGTCCATGGCGTGTGCCTGCATTTGCTACTTGATGGACTGTTTGCGGCAACCGAGTTCGGCCAATCCGATGGCGTAACCAGATATGGAACGTCAAAGTCAGCTGCAAAATGGCACACGCCGATATGACCGACAGCAGACGCCAGACCAAGGTGGGTCGTCCGACGCCAGGAGATGCGCTCGCGCTTCAGCATGTGGTCGAGGCGATAGCTACAGGCTTGGACAACCAGGACGACGTTGAGAGCTTCCTCCATGCAGTACCACGCTCGCTCTGGACGCCGGCGCTCACGGCCTTTCTCGACTGCAGCACGGCCATGCCATCAACGGTCAGCGCCAACTGGCCGCACATCGAGCTGCTTAGCGCGGCATTGCCGCCCTCGGTCTTGACGCTGCTCGCGGCGACGCTGCCGCTGCGTCCATGCATCAAACTCGAGTGCTTCGCGGACGCCAGCCCACTGGCCTCGCTCGTTGCCGTCCTCGGCCCTGCGCTCAGCTGCGTCCATCTATGTTTGAGCAGCGGCTGCACGGTCCGTGGTGGAGGCCAAGCGATCAGCGACCTCCTCTTGCAGCGCTGCCCGCGTCTGCGCCACGTGGCTATCTCGGTCGATTCTTGTTCGCAGAACGAGGCCGTCGAGCTCAACGATCTGCTCGCAGTCGTCGCCCACCCGCATGTCGAGGAATTGCAAATCGACCTCGAGAACACGACCGCGCCGCCACGACTCGGGCATCTCTTGGCTTCATGGCTCTCGACGGCACCGGCGACGAAGCTCCGATTGGCCCATGCCGCCGGAAGGGACCATGATGCTGTCATTGCGTTCAGCGATGCGCTCCAAGCCAGCACGACGCTGCGAGAGCTCACCATGCACAACACACCAGCCCTCGGTGGCTTCCACGGTCGCACGCTCCCAGTGTCCCTGAAGCGCTTCGAGTGGTGTATTAGTTGCCCCAACTGCGTCGTCGACGAGACAGCGCTGACGGACCTTGCGACCGCCGTCGGGCTCACGCAGCTCGAGCATCTCGAGTGCAGCTTCTTTGGCCTGCTGACGACATACGCGGCGGCGGCGCCGATGTTGTCGCAACTGCAGTCCCTTGTCGTCTCCGGGTTGAACGCTGACCACATGCCGGCATTGATCGCGGACTTGTCGTCAGTCCCGGCGCTGACATCTCTTGAGCTTCGCGATTGCAACCTTTCGTCGTCGACGGAGCTCATGGAGACGCTTGCGACGACGTGCGTGCATCTCGAGACGCTCCGTGTCGATGATCGTGACTCGCGATGGGTCGGTGGCCGTAATTTCTGGCGTCTTGCAATGGCCACACTTGACGACGCTGAGCCTGATGATGCGTCTGCTGAATGTGTTGCGCGTGCTTCCAGAGCTCGTAGCTGCGGGCCGCCACCTCCACTACCTCGATCTGGCGACCATCGGGCGCGACAGCGATGATCTGGAGAAGCGAGCGATCTGCGAGGCGCTGGCGCAAGTCCATGACGTCCCATTTGTGCTCCAGACGTTGCCAGAAGGCGTGGACGAGTTCGTGGTCGACGCGCTCAGCCCACGCACCGATCGTCGCCACGAGTGCGCCTTGCATTTCTAATCGCTTCAAATAGCCACATTGATTTTTTTCTCGTTTGGTTCAAGGTAGCGATTGTGATACCGGTAATACGCCGCCTGACAAGTGAAAATTGAGAAAGGGACAACTGCTACAGGTTTTGAGCCACGTACTGCCGGTGGAAGGTACTTGATGCGCATGTTCCATTTTCTAAACTCAAATACAATTGCATTTTGAATCGCAATTCAGACGATATATTTGAACCGCTCGATCTTGCAGGCGGTACCGCTCGTTCAAAATGTTCTGTTTGTCCTTCAGAAGAGTCCGACCGAGGACGATACGATCGTGGTCTCGTGGTCGATGGCTCGGTTCGCGTCGCCGCCCGTGCCACGTGGTTCGCGAAACAACGAACAGCAGTAGCAACGAATCTTTCACCTCAGTTCGACATGACGACCCAACGTCGATAGAGGGCGCTACCATTGGCTTTTGCGATGCGCTATCAGCCAGTACGACGCTTTGCGAGCTCAGTCTTGTTATCACCAACGTACCTGGCCTGGGATGTCGACAATGCGACGTTTGCGCACGTTGGATTGGTCATTGGGTACCGACTTTCTGCCAATCGGATCGCGCATCCGGATACGAGAGTTTGACGCTGATCAAGATGGCCGACAACCAGCGCAAGCAGACGGGGGATGGTCCATCGGACGCGCTCGCCCTTCCGCACGTCGTCGAGACGATTGCGATGTGCTCGGACAACCAGAAGGACTTTAGAAGCTTCCTCCACGCGGTGCCACGGTCGCTCTGGACGCCGGCGCTCACGGCCTTTCTCGACTGCGCCACGGCCATGCCATATTCGATCATCGCCAACTGGCCGCACATCAAGCTGCGTAGCATGGACTTGCCGCCTTCAGTCTTGGCGCTGCTCGCGGCGACGCTGCCGCTGCGTCCACGCATCGAACTCGAATATGGCGTCCGGGACGTATTGCCACTGGCCCCGGTCGTTGCCGTCCTCGGACCTGCGCTCAGCAGCATCATTCTCTCTTTCTCCCGCGGCTGCATGGACCAAGGCCGAGGGCAAGCGATCAGCAGTCTCCTCTTGCAGCGCTGCCCACGTCTGCGCCGCGTGTCTATCGATGTCGAAACTTTTATCGAGAACGATGCCGTCGAGGTCAACGGCCTGCTTCCAGTCGTGGTCCACCCGCATGTCCACGACTTGTCTATCGACCTCGAGCACGCGACCGCGACACCACGACTCGGGCATCACTTGGCCGCATGGCTCTCGACGGCACCGGCGACGAAGCTCACATTGGCTCATATCGACGAGATGGACCACGATGGGGCCATTGCGTTCTGCGATGCGCTCCAAGCTAGCACGACCCTCCAAGAGCTCAGCATCAAAAAGGTCAGCAACCTCAGTGGCTTCCATGGCCGCACACTCCCAGTGTCGTTGAAGACCTTGGAGTGGAATGCTCGACCCCAATCCTACTACGTCGTCGACGCCGCAACGCTGACGGACCTTGCGACCGCCGTCGGGCCCACGCAGCTCGAGCGTCTCAGTTGCAGCGTCTTTGGCCAGTTGGCGACATGCCCGGCGGCGGCGCCGATGCTATCGCAACTGCAGTCGCTCAT
>NW_012156407.1:11901-23940 GCF_000151545.1 Saprolegnia parasitica CBS 223.65
GAAGCGCTTCGAGTGGTGTATTGACCCCAATCCTACTACGTCGTCGACGCCGCAACGCTGACGGACCTTGCGACCGCCGTCGGGCCCACGCAGCTCGAGCGTCTCAGTTGCAGCGTCTTTGGCCAGTTGGCGACATGCCCGGCGGCGGCGCCGATGCTATCGCAACTGCAGTCGCTCATCGTCTTCGGGTTGAACGCCGACGACATGGAGGCATTGATCGACGGCTTGTCGTCGGTCCCGGCGCTGACACCTCTTGAGCTTCGCGATTGCAACCTCTCTTCGTCGACGGAGCTCATGGAGACACTTGCGACGACGTGCGTGCATCTCAAGACGCTCCGTGTCGATGATCGTGACTCGCGATGGGTCGGTGGCCGTAATTTCTGGCGTCTTGCAATGGCCACACTTGACGATTCTGAGCCTCTGGATGCGTCTGCTGAATGTGTTGCGCGTGCTTCCAGAGCTCGTAGCTGCGGGCCGCCACCTCCACTACCTCGATCTGGCGACCATCGGGCGCGACAGCGATGATCTGGAGAAGCGAGCGATCTGCAAGGCGCTGGCACAAGTCCCCGACGTCCCATTTGTGCTCCAGACGTTGCCAGAAGATATGGACAAGTTCGTGGTCGACGCGCTCAGCCCACGCACCGATCGTCGCCACGAGTGCGACTTGTATTTCTAATCGCTTCAAATAGCCACATTCATGTGTTTTCTCGTTTGGTTCAAGGTAGCGATTGTGATAAAGCAATTCTGTGTCCCGATACCCATGGGAAAATTGAGAAGGGGACAACTGCGACGGGTCTTGCTTGAGCCACGTACTGCCGGTGGAAGCTACTTGATGCGCATGTTCCATACGCCGTTTAGAGGTGCTCATACTGTACGACAACATCCTTCCATTGCCGCTTATAGAAAATCAGAAAGTGGAGCTCTCTCCGGGACTCGAACCTGGTGGTTGGCCAGTGTCTAAACCTCGACTAAAAGAAGGCGACGCGAACACAGCCTTCGTGACGTAGTATTCCGACAACAACAGTCTGTCTTTGGTGTAGCTGTGCACACTTTCATAATGCTATCCCACCTCCAAACCATTCGACTATGTAATTTAGGGCTATCGCAGAGCGGTATCGACCATTCCCAACCCTCGCAACGCCTTGTCAGGCTGCCACGTACCCAAAATAAAAGGAATCAATGTTTCATTTTTTGAAATGCAAGCAACAACCGTTGCCTCAATCATCGTGCCAGCCTGTAGTACGTCCCACACAAAGTCGCCGACATCGTTTTCTGGCAGCGCCTTTAGGACAAACGGGACGTCGTTGGCCCTGGCGCCGTGTGGGACAATTCGTGCTACATGTGTGTGTACACCTGCAGTTTGTGCATGGCACGACTTTGCTCGCCCAGAGTCGGGCTCACCAAAAGACATATCGCCCACCGCTTTGGCGCGGGTGGTGGCGTCGCATCCGCATCGAGTGTTCGGTCGACAGCGCAGCACCATTGGTTTCACTCGTGCCCCTCTTTGGCCCCACACTGAGCACCATCCTGATCGAGTTTGGCTGTCATAGTCGACGGCCAATGGAGTTGGTTCCGCGGTATATCTTCTCTTGCAGCACTGCATACGTCTGCGCCAACGGAGCATCTACGGCGTGGGCCAGGAGGAGGCCACCAGGTCGCTCAACGATCTGCTTGCAGCAGCTGTCACCCATCCGCACGTCAATCAGCAGAGACAGTGTCGTCAACTGCGGCAATTGCAGCAAGCCAACGAGAACGTATGTGGCCTGAACGCATCTCACACGCTTCTTGATGATCGACCAGCCGTGAGTCGACGACGTCCCGTTTGGTGAGGAGCGTTTAAAAAACAAAGTCGATGACATGAGGTCGGACGCACTGGGTTCGCATATGACCAAGCAAAGCGGATGTTGTCGCATGCATTCTAAACTTGAAACATCGATACTTTTTCCATTGTCGAGTACGTGGCACGACGGCATCGTGTCGTTCTCAAAAAAGGTTGATGTCTCTGCAGCAGCCGTGCATCGTCACGTTGCAACACCACGATGAACACAGCAATATCCAATATTGTCTGTGAATGGCATCATACTACACTGTACTTCGTGTACAACAACCGAGTCGATCGAATGGCGGCCTTTCTCACGAGCTAGAATGCGACGATGGCATAGTGGACGACAACGGCGCGTGCGATTTGGTTCTTTCTGGTGGTACTGCAAGAGCTGCAGAAGCTCGTCTCAATATGAAGATTCAAAACGCAAGTGTTTTTGAGTTTATCTGAAACTCAAACGACAGCGACTACCACGATCGGCACGCGGTCCAACTCAAACGACAGCGATCACCACGATCGGCGCGCGGTCCAAGGGCGTCGACCACAAACGCATCGGTGTCTTCTGGCAGCGCCTCCACAACAAACGGGACGTTCTGGAGAAGTGCCAGCGCCCGACAGAGCGCGCACTTGCCTTCATCAACACTTCCAGGCTTTCCGTAAATGGTCTCCAAGTGGAGCGTCCGGAGATGGCGGCCCGCGGCAACTAGCTCTGGAAGCACGTCGAGCATGGGAGAGAGCAGGATCAACATGCTCAGCGACGTCAAGCGCGGCAGGTCCAGCGTACCAGAGAGGACAGCTACGACCTCACGCCGCGTCAACAGATAACTGCAGATATTGAGCGTCTCGAGATGCACGCACGTCGTCGCAAGCGTCTCCATGAGCAGCTCCAACAATGAAGAGAGGTCGCAATTGCGAGCCGTCAGAGACGTCAGCGCTGGGACCGACGACAAGCCCGCGATCAATGCACTTGCGGTCAGCGTCCAACGCGGAGATCGTAAGGGACTGCAGTTGCGATAGCATCGGCCACGCGGCCGGGCATGTCGCCAGCTGGCCAAAGACGCTGCAACTGAGACGCTCGAGCTGCGTGGGCCCGACGGCGGTCGCAAGGTCCGTCAGCGTTGCGGCGTCGACGGCTCTGATGAAGCGCACATCCCAAGTCAAGCGCTTCAACGACAATGGAAGCGTGTGACCGTGGAAGCCACCGAGGCTGGGGACGTTGTCGATAGTAAGCTCTTGGAGGGTTGTGCTGGCTTGCAGCGCATCGTGGTCCATTTGGGCGGCATTGGTCCATCTGGTCGATACAAGCCAATCGGAGCTTCGTCGTTGGCGCCGTCGAGAGAATTGCGGCCAAGTGATGCCCGAGTGGTGTCGCGGTCGCGAGCAGGAGGTCGATAGATAAGTCGTGAACATGCGGGTGGGCGACGACAGCGAGCAGATCATTGAGCTCGACGGCATCGCTCTGCGAATATGAAAGGACTGAGATAGCGGCGTGGCGCAGACGTGGGCAGCGCTGCAAGAGGAGACTGGAGATCGCTTGGCCTCGGCCTTGGACCATGCCGCCGCGGCGGAAACAGAGAATGACGCTGCTGAGCGCAGGTCCGACGGCGGCAACGAGCGGGGAGTGGCAATACGTCCCGGACATCATACTGGAGTTCGATACGTGGACGCAGCGGCAGCGTCGCCGCAAGAAGCGCCAAGAGCAAAGGTGGCAAGGCCGTGTCGCGCAGCTCGATGCGCGGCCAGTTGGCGCTGACCGATGATGGCATGGCCGTGGTGCAGACGAGAAAGGCCGCGACCGCCGGCGTCTAGAGCGATCGTGGCACCGCGTGGAGGAAGCTGCTAAAGTCGTCCTGGTTGTCCAAGCATATCGCAATGGCCTCAACGACGTGCGGAAGCGCGAGCGCATCTCCTGGCGTCGGACGACCCGCCTTGACAAGGTCTAGGACTGCACTGCTGACGCCGGATTGGCTTTTGGCCTCTCCACGGTCCAGATCGGTTCGGAACCGGGTCTAAAAATGGCGCCAAAACCGTGTGACACGCGACCTCCAGCGCACGGCATGGGTGGCATGTGGTTGCGCCACCTGACGCACCTCGAACTCCCGTTCCTGCTGCCCTCGGAAATGAGCCTCATGGTCCAAGCGCTCGTCGAGAGCCCACTGGTGTCGCTGCACATGCGTGGCTGGGATGTGACGAGATACACGGCAGGCCATCCGGGTGCGCCGCACTTTCTCGAATATGATCTCCCGCGCCTCGACCAGCTCACGACCTTGCGCTTGACCAACGTCCGTCTCACGACGACCCACTGCCTCACGCTCGCGCTTCTTGTACCACGCTACAATCATCTCGGTCTCACGTCCAACAGGATGGGCGACGCTGGTGTGCTTGCGCTCGCACGTCCTTCGTACACGCGTCGCACGCTCAAGACACTCACGCTGGTCAACCAAGGCTTTGGCGACGTTGGCGCGTCGGCGCTCGCAACTGCTCTGGTGCACACACCGCGCCTTCGCACGCTGGACCTCGGCCGCAACGATATCAAAATCAGTGGTATCATGGCGCTGAGTGGTCTCTTGCCACATCTCCCGCGGCTCGCGACCTGGCGCTTGTGCAACAACCCGCTGGGCGCCAAGGGCCTTGTGTTTCTTCTGCGAGCGTGGACGTACGTAGAGCTCGACACGACGACGTCTCGACTTTGACCGCTTTCTGCAGGCGGTGCCACGGTCGCTCTGGACGCCAGCAGTTGTGGCCTTTCGGGATGTGAGCACCGCGCCGTCTCTCGGCGCGGACTGGCCGGACATTGTGTTGAACGACATACAGTTGCCGCCTTCGATCATGGCGCTGCTGGCGGCGACGCTGCCGCTGCGTCCACGCATTCAACTCCGGTGTCCGATCCGACAGGCCGCGCCACTGGCCTCGCTCGTCGCCGCCGCCGGTCCATCGCTCAGCAACGTCGACATCGATTTCAACAAAGACGCCATGTTCAAGGCCGAGGCCAAGCGATGAGCAACCTCCTCGTGCAGCGCTGCCCACGTCTGCGCCACGTGGCTATCTCGGTCGTATCCCTCTCGTCCAACGTGATTGTCGAGCTCAACGATCTGCTTGCAGTCATCACCCACCCACATGTCGAGGATTTGAGCGTCAACGTGCTGCGCTTGGGCGCGACGCCTCGACTCGGGCATCTCTTGGCCGCATGGCTCTCGACGGCGCCGGCGACGAAGCTCCGATAGACTTATGTCGCCCAGATGGACCACGATGCTGTCATCGCGTTCTGCGAAGCGCTCCAAGCCAGCACGACCCTTCAAGAGCTCACCATCAGCGACGTCCCGAGCTTCGGTGGCTTCCACGGCCGCACGCTTCCAGTGTCGTTGAAGCGCTTCGAGTGGAATATGGGCGACGACGAGGTTGTCGACGATGCAACGCTGACGGACCTCGCGACCGCCGTCGGGCCCACGCAGCTCCAGCATCTTCTCTGCAACGGCTTTGGTTCGCTGGCGACACGTCCGGCCGCGGCGCCGATGCTATCGCAACTGCAGTCCCTCGTCGTCTATCAAATCGACCCGGACACCATGGAGGCATTGATCGCGGGCGTGGCATCGGTCCCGGCGCTGACGTCTCTTGAGCTTGCCATGAACGACGAGAGTTCGACACGCACTATCGAGCATCTCATGGCGTCGCTGGCGACGACGTGCGTGCATCTGCAGACATTGCACATCAGCGCGGACGCGTTGACCCGAGAGCGCCTCGTGCTCGTCCTTTCTGGCGTGCTCGAATTGCCGCAGTTGACGTCGCTACATGTGTCGGTGTGCCTCTTCGAAGTGGTGCATGTGCTGCCCGAGCTCGTGGCCGCAGGTCGCCAACTCACTAGCCTTTGCTTCGAAAAACTCTTCATCGAGCGCGAGGACTTGAACAACGTCCGCAAGAGCTGCCGCTCGTTTTGCGGGCGCTGGCACGCGTTCCTGATGTCCCGTTCGTCCTCCAGAAACCTTCGCGCGTCGATGCGTTCGTGGGTAACGCGCTGGCCCCGCGCTCGGATCCTCAGCACCAGTGCCGCTTGGATACCGGCATCTATCGGTAAGCACTACAAACATACGATCACGGTTGGGATTTGTATCCTGGCACGCCACTGCGAAGTCTGGATAGTGGTGCAACGATCGTAGGTGTACCCTGGATTATCCAGTATAGGCGTTTCCCTAATAAACACTTTACATGTTGCTCCTTACGACACAAGCCTCTGCCTCGTGTGCCTGCATCGGACTCTAGCGGTTCCGACAATAGCTGCTGCTATATTTCATTTTATTTTGGCTCGAGTGACCACGACATCAAAATCCTGGGGAACGACCCGCGTCGGAGCCAGCCACTGTGATAATCGGAGTGTTGGCTTCAATCAAATTGTCTCCTTGCTTCAGTCTCAAAAGGAGTACTGAGCCTTTAGCCGGCTGGCGGCGACATACCCGGCAGTGGCGCCAATGCTGTCGCAACTGCGATCCCTCGGTGTCTCCCGGTTGAACGCCGACAACACGCAGACGTTGATTGCGAGCTTGCCGTCTGGCCCGGCGCTGATGTCTCTAAATCTTCGCGATCGCCGTCTCTCGGCATCGATGGAGCTGCTCATTTGACTCGCGATGGGTCTGCGGCTGTGCTGTCTGTTGTGTTACACCTACCATACTAGTGCTTGACGTCGATGAGCATGTCGATACACTGTACGTCTGCTATCTGCGCTGCACGAGCTTCCTGAGCTCGTCACTGCGGGCCGCCACCTTCGCTGCCTCATCGTGACGACCATCGGGCGGCCCAACGACGATCTGGAGAAGCGCGCGATCTGCAAGGCGCTGTCACTGGTCCGTGACCTCCCATTCGTGCATTTGTTTACCCCTGACACTATTACACTCATACAACAATTGTACTAGTATCAATTTAGGGTGCGATCGGTTCGCCGCGTACTTTCACAGCACGTACCGCAAATCCGCAAAATTTCGATTGCATGGTTTTTCGATACGTGCTTTTTGTTACACAAATTGCAATATCGCGTTTGGTTCATCAATGTACGCCGACTTTCGGACTTTTAGGACAACGCGTGGATGGTGCGCGAGCGTGGGTCCTCGATGCGATGAGTGGCGTCGTTCAACGAAAGCGCTTGCGACGTCTATCGATGGCACCTACCTTCTATGCGCTCCTCCTCCTCCCACGTCTCGTGTCGTCATCGCTAGCGGCTGCTTGGGGGCGCGATGCAATACCCGACGCCCGACGTTGGCGATCGCGTCTGCTATGTCGATTAGCAAGGAACACGAGTGTACTCTGCGTGTGCAGCTAAAGCATTCAAATCGCATCCAGCGCGCTCCCTGGTCCTTCCAGGCGTGTCTACGTGGCGCGCTGCGGCCATGTCGATGCTGGAAATCAAATCAAAGGACCCAAAATACACTTTTTCGATCGAGGGCTAGACTAAATACGCCGTTGGTTTTTGTTGGTTTGTGTCGGCTTGCCGACCGAGGCGTTTTTTGGAAGTCCATGCGTTGGCGACCAAGTACTCCAAGGTCCGCGGATTTGAACCGAATGCACCGCGTCACATTTTGTGTTTCAAGTTACGTGGATGTCATAGTACCGGTACGTGAAAGGCTTCGGGCGAACCGAACGCACTCTTCTTGGGCATTGCTGGACACCGAGGAGAGCGGGTCGCGTTTGCTCGCATTGGATTGGCTGTTTGGTACCGATTTTCTGCCAATCCGATACCGTATCCGGATATGTGACTACCGCGCAACCCAAAATATGGCCGACAACAAACGCCAGACCAGGGTGGCTCGTCCGACGCCGCCTGATGCGCTCGCGCTTCCGCACGTCGTCGAGGCCATTGCGACGTGCTTACGCGACCAAGCGGACTTTAGCAGCTATCTGCACGCGGTGCCACGCTCGCTCTGGACGCCGGCGCTCACGGCCTTTCTCGCCTGCAACACGACACCGCCGCAACGGTCAGCACCAACTGGCCGCGCATCGAGCTGCGTAGCATGGCGTTGCCGCCTTCGGTATTGGTGCTGCTTGCGGCGACGCTGCCGCTGCGTCCACGCATCGAACTCGAGTTTGTGACCCGCGACGCAGCGCGACTGGCCTCGCTCGTCGCCGTCCTCGGCCCATCGCTCAGCAGCGTCACTATCCATTTGAGCAGCAACGGTGTGGCGAATGGCCGAGGCCGAGCGATGAGCGACCTCCTCTTGCAGGGCTGCCCACATCTGCGTAGAGTGATCATATCCGTCGTGCCCCGCCGGGCGAACCAACTGGTCGAGCTCAACGATGCGCTCGGTGTCGTCGCCCACCCGCATGTCGAAATGTTGCGCATCAACCTGCAGCACGCGACCGCCACGCCGCAACTCGGGCACCTCTTGGCCGCATGGCTCTCGACCGCACCGAGCCAAAGCCTCCGATAGACTTATGTCGCCCAGATGGACCACGATGCTGTCATCGCGTTCTGCGAAGCGCTCCAAGCCAGCACGACGCTGCGAGATGTTGTCAGCAACGTTCCCAGCCTCGGTGGCTTCCACGGTCGCACGCTCCCAGTGTCGTTGATTATCTTGGATTGGGAGAGCCGCGCCAACGAGATAGTCGACGACGCAACGCTGACGGACCTTGCGACCGCCGTCGGCCGCACGCAGCTCAAGTACCTTGTCTGCAATGCCTTTGGCCAGCTGGCGACATTTCCGGCAGCAGCGCCAATGCTCGCACAATTGCAGTGGCTTATCGTCTCCGGGTTGCACGCCAACGACATGAAGGCATTGATCGACGGCTTGTCGTCGGTCCCATCGCTGACGTCTCTGTCGCTTCACAAGTGCAGTCTCTCGTCGTCGATGGAGCTGCTCAGGGAGACGCTTGCGACGACGTGCGTGCATCTCGCCAAGCTCACAGTCCGCGATCAGCATCCGACTCGCGACGGATGAGTTTCTAAACTCAAAAACGTTTGTACTAGTATTTTGAATCGCATTTGAGACGTGGTGGTCTATGGGGCATCTACTGCCACAATTGGTCATGAAAAGGGCAGAATATCTGTCGCGGGACCAACAGAGCGGCCGTCAACGCTGCGAAATCGGCATCGAGACAACCGCCTTGATCGAGCGCACACCCGCAGAGGAGTGTGTCCGAGAGGCAAGCATTGGAAAAGTGAGGCCACGAGGGCTGCTCACGACCTGCGTTCCCTTGGTCTAAAACTATCTCGTGGTCAACTAGCGGATCGAGTTGCGTTGACGAACGCTAGGAGCGTGGTTCTGTCCGAGAGATGAACAAGAGACTTCAAAAAGCCATCTCAATAGACCTAAAAGAAGCGATCCAAGTCCGAGCCGGCCACCACAGATATATGGCAAGAGCTGGTTTCATCGTGCAGATTGCACAAATGACAACGAGTCTTTTTTCCTCATGCTAGTCACTGCCTGACACCAAAAGTACATAAATCCAATATTGGATTTATGTACTCCTGCTGACACACACCGCCGTCCTTGACGCCGTCGCTTTGAAAGATTTAAGATTCTTGCTTGCCCTGGATTGGCTGCTAGGAGAGTCGCGTGCGGTTGGCTATACTACAAGGTTGTCCATCTTGGCTCGTCGCTGCTACGCATCCAACGACTAACGGTTTTGTGTGTCCATCTCCCACAGCAATACCATCGCGAGCGTCCATCCAAGTCAAGTGACTTTGCCGTTTGGAAAGTACACATCATAACCGGTTGCGCTTTTGTAACCGGATGATATCTGGTCGGCAGCTGGCCATTTTTTGACACGCAAGTGCGTCGGCGACCAGGACGAACCCGAGCTGCCAACAAGCACGTTACTGACAACACCATGCTCCTGTCGCCCACGCTACTCGAGACCATTGCGACGTACCTGCCTTCCGAAGGCATGATGATGGCGTTTCTGGAGGCGCTACCCAAGGAGCGGCGCACGCCGGCGCTGGAGCTCCTCGCGACGCTATCGCATGCGCTAGGGCTCCAAGTCCTCTGGCCCACGCTGGACATGGTAGTGCTCGTGCGGCTTGCGAACGCCGACAGCATACTCGCCCAGCTCCTCAGCGTGAACCCGCGGCTGTGTATCGCTCCAGTGAGCGCTCGGCCCATTGTGCCAGTAGTGGTCGCCACGCCACCGCGCACGTGGCCGACGCTGCGCCATCTCTCGCTCACGATTGCGACATGGACTATGGACTTGGCTGTGCTTGCGAACGTCCAGCAAATGTTCGTAGCGAATGCAGCGTGCCTCCGATCGATCGACGTAAACATCACGGCGCTGCCCATCCCGGCGTCGGACGGGCGATACGCCACGCAGAGCACGTGTCTCGCTGCGCTCGTGAACTTGCTCGTGTCGACGCCATATGTGACCAAGGTTGCGTTGCGTGCTACGTTCAAGGTGCCCTTCCCAGAGACAGCAGCGATGGCGCTCGCACAATGGATTGACGCAATGCCGCTCACGTCCCTGACGATGAAGAACATGTACGAGCTCTCTCCAACGCAACAACTCTGGACGAAACCTACGCTCGTGTCCCTCGCACTCCCCAACACTTGGCATCGACTCGATAACGGCAGCAGCGCCATGTCGCGCCACCTGACGCACCTCGAGCTCGGTCTTTCCGGCCCGTCGCCGATGCAGGACGTTGTCGGCATGCTCGTCCAGAGCCCGCTGCAGTCACTGCACTTGTGTCTGTCCAACGTGGCAAGAGACTTTGACATGGCATCGACGCAGCTCTTTCTCGAAGACGACCTGCCGCGCCTCGACCAGCTCACGACCTTGCGCTTGACCAACGTCCGTCTCACGACGACCCACTGCCTCACGCTTGCGCTTCTTTTACCGCGCTACAATCATCTCGGTCTTACGTCCAACAGGATGGGCGACGCTGGTGTGCTTGCGCTCGCACCGTTCCTTCGACACTCGTCGCAGCTCAAGACTCTTACGCTGGTCGACCAAGGCTTTGGCGACGTTGGCGCGTCGGCGCTCGCAACTGCTCTGGTGCACACACCGCGGCTTCGCACGCTGGACCTCGGCCGCAACGATATCACGGCGAGCGGTGCCATGTCGCTGAGCTGCCTCTTTCCGAATCTCCCACGGCTGGCGACCTGGCGCTTGTGCAATAACCCGCTGGGCGCCAAGGGCCTTGTGTTTCTTCTGCGAGCGTGGACGTACGTAAAGTTTCCCACCGCAACATTGCTTGACGCTCGCGGCTCGATTGACTGTGACGATGACCGAAGGGACTGCGACGCGCTCCTCTCGGACCTGCCGCGTCACCGGACGTGCTGGACAGCGTTCAAGCCACCGCCAGTCGAGACGACCGAGACCGATTTCGTCGATTTAGACGTCGATGCGCCGCTTGGGCCTATGCTGCAGTCCTTGGCAACGGCGCTTGCTGCGGCGGCCGGCTTGTCGGTGCGATGTCACGCGTAATTAGCACATGGCTCTAGTATATAATTATATAATGCACCCGAGGTCGTTCAGCCGCTTGCCTCATGGCCACTGCAGTAGAATCCGGCCATCGCTACATTCAAGATAGCGCTGCGTAGAACACGTACACTAATTGTATGGCGGCGATATAATAACACCATAAACAATGACCACAATGTGAACGCTATTGTCTGTAACATGCATGACAACAACAAGCGTGACTATATCCGGCTACCCGACACTATCTTACCCAAGTACGCCGACTTCGTCTACCAAGTGATGCTCCGCGCGGTCAAGTTCCGCGCACATTTGCACTGGCTCGACAGGGCCGACCAAGCGTGCCTCTTCTGCCCCGCGCACGAGACGTACCGCCACTTCCTCGTAGACTGCGACTTCATCAAGGACGTGTGGAGCACGCTTCACGCCGTCACGGTCCCTTTTGGCGTGACCTTGCCGACTACGCTCTCCGGCTACCTCTACGCGACGCCCAAGACGGCGTCCAACATGCACCAAGCCGCGTTCCGCTACCTCTGGCCCGTGCTCCGCGCCTGCGTCTGGTTCAACGTCTGGCGAGTCCGGAACGATCGCGTCTTTCGCGCCGACCTACCGCTGCCAAGTCCATGGACGATTGCCGTCAAGGCGGCACGCGTCGCTCAACTGCACTTGCACCACAGCCTCGTACAAGAGCCCGAGCAGCCTGCTCTTCGTCGGCTTCTCCGGCTCCTCGCCCAACACGAGTGGCCGCGACGTCACCTCGTCCCGCGGATTGCGCTCCTGCCTCCGCCTACCTAAATCAAGTCCCTCAACCGAGTACACACAAC
>NW_012156407.1:24040-27970 GCF_000151545.1 Saprolegnia parasitica CBS 223.65
ATCTCCGACCGTGCCACGGTACAGCACACTGCGTGGCTCAGACTTCTTACAGGTTATGAGCCCAAGAGAAGTGCCCGCAGGAGCTGTGCCGCATGGCACGACGCCGTTTGGCTTGATGAAGACGTTGCGTCGGCCGCGCAAGACGTGCGCCAAGCCCCTCGTCCACAAGCCCGTCCCCGACGAGCGCCTGCCCCAGCCGCGCCGCCCAAGTTGCGTGCGCGAAGACATGGGTGCAGCCCCGGGTGACCGATTGGTCGAACGCTGCGAGATTCAGCGCTTCCTATTGGGCGACTCCACGCAGAGCCCCACGCATGGCTTGCCAGATCAAGCATGCACCCAACGAAGCGAGGCGGTCGCTACCGACTGCAGCCCGCTGACGATTGGGCCCCCCTCTCTTGAGTTTTCGAAGTCGACTGCTGGTCGAACGCTGCCGGTGCCCACCGCCGGCAAGCGCTTCCCGCGAGATCCTTCAACCAAGAGCAAGACCAAGTCTCTGACGCCTGCGAAGAAGCTCACGCTCTCGCCGCGCGAGGAGTTCAGGGTCAACGCCGCAGCCGCGAGAGTCATTGGCCTCGACAACAAGCTGCGCGTACATACGATCGAGGTCGACACCGCCTCACCTCGACACGACCACCCGCGCAAGTGCAACGCGTACCAAGACATTTTCTCGAGTCCTCAAGGTGGCTACGGCGACATGGCCTGCAACCAGTCGCCGAACCTCGAGAGCCTTCGCCTGGACAAGTTTTCCGGCGAGGCAAGGTACCCCGGTCTCGACTACATGGTCCAGTTTGACTCGGCAGTGCGCCGCGACGAGTTCTTCCACTGCACGACCTGGACGACCTGGACGGACGAGCACAAGTACCATGCGCTCAAGATGTGTCTCGGCGATTGGGTATGTGCGAACGAGGCCGTGTGGATGGCCGCTACCAAGAACTACGGCTACCACGACCTCATCCTCCGCATCACCGAGCACTACGCGCCGAAGCTCGAGGACGACCAAGTTTTGGCCCTCATGCGCAAGGCCAAGCGCTATGGCGATACGTGGGCCTTGCACGCTCATTACATGCGCTACCTTCAGCGTATTGCGCGCATTCCGAGCAGCACCGTCCTCGACATCTTTTGCAGCTACGCGTGTCTCGAGCACTCGCCGTTGCTCCTTGGCCACATTGATGAACACCGGCGCAACGATCCCGCCATGCTGGACGAGCTTGTGCAGCGCCTTGTCACGGTTACGGGGTCAGGTTTCTCTTACGGCCTTCGACAGAAGCGACAGCCGCGCAACGACCGCCGCCACGACGCGCCCATCAGCGTCGCGAGACTGCCCACGCAACGCGAGCGCGACGTGGGCAAGGACGACACGCACCATCGAGTCCGGCGCCATGGTGATCCGCGCGAAGAAGACCCGCGCGACGACGCCAAGTGTCAGGACGACGACAAGTGCGACGCCAAGTGCCGCCACATTCCGCCCAAGTTGGACTACGCGCGTTCGCACGCCAAGCGCTGCAACGAGCGCTTCACCAAGCAGGAAGACGAGCGGTGGGACCATGCGCATTGCCACGTCAACTGCGTGCGCATCCATGCTGTCCAAACCGCCGAGGACGACGAGTGTCACGACGGCCAGAGTCGCGACGTTGAGCGCCAGGTTGAACAGCGCGATGACGATGATCCGCGCCAGAACAACCAAGCCGGCGACGACGACCAACATGATGACGAAGCATCGCGCCAGGACAACCAAGATCAGGACGACACCCCGCGTGATGACGCGACGAACCAGGATGACGCCAAGCGCCAGCCCGACGAGCGACGCGACGAGCGGCGGTACCGCAAGGACGACTGCGTGAGCATCCACGCCGTCCAGCCCGCCGAGGACGACGAGTGTCGCGACAGCCAAGGCCGCGACCATAAGCGCCAGGCTGAACAGCGTGACGACGACTGGCTCCAAGACGACAAGAGCCAGGACCACGCGTATCAACACGACCAGTGCGAGAACGACCAGCGTGCCATCGACGCATGCCAAAATGAGAAGGAAGATCAAGATGAGAGCCGTCAAGACGCGAGCCATCATGATGACGAGTCCCAGAGCGAGAGCCTCCAGGAAGAGGTCCACCAGGAAGAGCGCCACGAGAAGGCAAGCCAACTGGAAGAGAACCGCCTGATGAAGTGCCCCTCTACCGAGCACCGTCCCGAATGGCGACGCCACGACGCGCAACGTCTCGGGCCTTCCCGACCGTCAACAAGCTCGTTTACACCCGACTCGTACTACACGTCCAAGCTCGACAACCGCGCGTCCAACGGCACGACCGAACGCCAGCGCCGCATGCTATTCGATGGTGATCCCGCCACGACCGGCCGCTACGCCGACGATGCCATCATGGAGGCTCAAGATGCAGCTGGCAGCTACCACGGACGCTGGAAGCGGGCCACACACTCATCAAGACGACTAGCGGCGCGCCTCCTCAAGAAGAAAGACGGATGTGGCGCGCATGCGCTCACGACGCCCAAGATAGCGACGATGAAGAGCGGCGCCGACTGTCCCGTCAAGAACGGTACGTCGAAGCTTGCTTCTCGACCGTCCGACTACAGCGACGTTGCCCAACGATGGGCCATCGAGCCAAAGAAGAAGGGCATCAAGATACGCGGTGTCGTCGGCCGCATCCTCAACGTCAACACGGAGACCAAGGCATACGATGTGTGGGTCCCCGACCTGTACCGCATCGTGACGTCGCGCCACGTGCAGAACGTGAGCCCTCCGCTGTCCAAGAACATTCAAGGCTTGCAGCTCAACGACGACATGACGCTCGAGTACCCACAGCCTCCCAAGTCCTCGACGTCGCCCGTGGACCCGTGCCTCTACTACATGTGGACGGCCGGGCGCCTCACTATCATCGGCCTCTACGTCGACGACGTCATCGCGATCTCGCAAAACGCCGCTGCCTTCGACAAGGTCCTCGCTACGCTCAAGGCCAAGTTCAACATCAAGACGCTCGGCCCGATCAAGCGCTGCCTCGGCATCAACGTGCACCGCTCCAAGTCTGGCATGTTCCTCGAGCAGACGTACCTCATCGACGAGCTGCTCGCCAAGCACAAGATGTCCGACTGCCATCCGCAGTCGACGCCACTTGCGCTGGACCACAAGATCTTCGACGAAGGCGGCCCGTGCGACATGCACACAACGGAGATGCGCGAAATCGTAGGTTCTCTATTGTGGCTGTCTAGCTGCACGCGCCCCGACATTGCGTACGCGACGAACTTGATGGCGCGGCACCTCAACGCGCCCAACGAGCACCATGGTCGTCAGCTACGGCGCATCTTGCGCTACCTCAAGGCGACGCGCACGCATGGCCTCCAGCTTGCCCCGACGCAAGGCCGCGGCCCGCTCTCGCTCGACGTCTTCTCGGACGCCGACTGGGCTGGCGACAAGGCCAACAGACGCTCGACGTCTGGCTGCATCGTCAAGATCAACGGTGCGCCCGTTCACTGGTTCTCCAAGCAGCAGTCGTCGGTGGCTCTCTCGACCATGGAGGCCGAGTACGTGGCCGCCAGCATCGCGACCCAAGAAGCCATCTGGATCAAGGTTCCTCGAGCAGGTCAAGCTCATGCCAAAGAAGGCCAGCGTCAACCTCAAGTTCAAGCATATCGATATCCGCCACCACTTTGTGCGCGAAGCTATCGAGTCCGGCCGCATCAAGGCCAAGTAAAAGCGTACATGTGTACGCCGCCGCGCGATCCAAGGTCAAGGTCGACATAGCCGAGAAGGTCGACCTTGCGGGGGGGTGTTAGAAATCACACAGCGGCTCCCGATCTAGACCAACAGAACTACACACTATGCACAGATTACCACTGGTCTAGCTTACATAACGAACAATATCACTTTTATATTTGCATTCTACTACACACATCTCCGACCGTGCCACGGTACAGCACACTGCG
>NW_012156407.1:28824-51142 GCF_000151545.1 Saprolegnia parasitica CBS 223.65
ATTGGCGCTGCTTGCGGCGACGCTTCCGCTGCGTCCACGCATCGAACTCCGGTGCCCGATCCGACAGGCGGCGCCACTGGCCTCGCTCGTCGCCGTCGTCGGCCCATCGCTCAGCAGCGTCGCTCTCCATTTGAGCAGAAACGGTGTGGCTAATGACCGAGGCCGAGCGATGAGCGACCTTCTCTTGCAGGGCTGCCCACATCTGCGTGAAGTGATCATATCCGTCGTGCCCAACCGGGCGAACCAACTGGTCGAGCTCAGCGATGCGCTCGGTGTCGTTGCCCACCCGCATGTCGAAGTATTGGATATCAACCTGCAGCACGCGACCGCCACGCCGCGACTGGGGTACCTCTTGGCCGCATGGCTCTCGACACCACCGAGCCGCTGCCTCCTAATCAGCCACGTCGCCCACATGGACGAGCGTGCTGCGATTGCATTTTGCGATGCGCTGCAAGCCAACTCGTCACTGCGAGAGCTTGTTGTCAGCAACGTCCCCAGCCTCGGTGGCTTCCACGGTCGCACGCTCCCAGTGTCGTTGACTATCTTGGATTGGAAGAGCCGCGCCAACGACGTAGTCGACGACGCAACGCTGACAGACCTCGCGACCGCCGTCGGCCGCACGCGGCTCGGATATCTTCTCTGCAATGTATTTGGCCAGCTGGCGACATACCCTGCAGCAGCGCCCATTCTCGCACAACTCCAGTGCCTCATCGTCTCCGGGTTGCACGCCGATGACATGGAGGCATTGATCGACGGCTTGTCGTCGGTCCCAGCGCTGACGTCTCTGTCGGCTCACAATTGCGACCTCTCGACCTTCATGGAGCTGCTCATGGAGACGCTTGCGACGACGTGCGTGCATCTCGAGACGCTCCAACTCTGTGATCCGCACTCGACTTGCGACGGGGCCACCGCTCTTTTCGCTGGCGTGCTGCGATTGCCGCACTTGACGTCACTGCGCACATCGATGCACTTTTCCGACGTGATCTATTTGCTGCCGGAGCTTGTTGCCGCGGGCCGCCAACTCAACTTCCTCGACTTGGGAACGATCGTCTTGGACGATGTGACCGTCTCAGAGCATGGCTCAGACAAAGGCAAGCGTGCGCTCTATCGGGCGCTGGCACTTGTCCAGAACGTCCCGTTTGATGTGGACGAGCTGCCAGAAGATATCGATGCGTTTGTGGTCGACGCCCTTGGACCGCGCGACGATTGTGCTGATCGCTGTTGTTTGATTTTCTAAACTTAAAAACTGTTGCATTTTGAATCGCATTTGAGACCCCTGTGACAGTAGACGCCCCATTGGGGCGTCTACTGCCACAATTGGTCATGAAAAGGGCAGGATATCTGTCGCGTGATCAACAGAGCGGCCGTCAACGCTGCCACATCGGCGTCGAGACAACCGCCTTGAACGATGCGCTCGTCCCGGTGCGTGGTAGGATCGATGATGCGTTTGTGGCATTTGCGTCACGTTTCCGCACCGATGATGGGATCACCGTTCAGCTTACAGAGAGAGAGCGAGGGGAGGTACGCAAGTCGACCTGAAGAGGAGTGTTTGCTTGAGAGATATCCGAGTCCACTTTAAAAAACCCGTTCGCATTGGCCTAAAAAGCTACCTTGTGGTCAACTAATAGCGGATCGAGTTGCGTCGACGAACGCTAGGGACGTGGTTTTGTCCGAGAGATGAACAAGAGACTTACTGAAAAAAGCCATCTCGATAGACCCCCAGAGAAGCGACCCAACTCGGAACCGGCCACGACAGATATATTGCAAGTGCTGGTTTCATTGCGCAGATTGCACATACGACAATGAGCCTTTTTTCCTCGTGCTAGCCACTGCCCGACACCAAGAGTACAGAAATCCAATATTGGATTAATGCACTCTTGCTGACACACACCGCCGTTCTTGGCGCCGTCGCTTTGAAAGATCTATATAGGGTTCTTGCTTGCCCTGGATTGGCTGCTGGATCACTAACTTCGACAAATCCAATCTCGTCTCCGGATACGCAAGTTGAATACATGATGGTGTACTTTAAATCGTTTGCTCCATCAATTCTGTTATGCAGTGTTCATGCTCTGCTGCTAAAGCAATGATGTTGAGCAAGTGTCTTATTTCCAACAGAACGCCAGGCCATACACCTTATGGACTGCAATGCGCCAGCCATTCGATTTGCGCTACTGCCTTAGGCATTTAAAATGTGGGAAAACGTAAAGCAGTATTGGTGAATAGTGAGTGATGCATTATTGCAGCTAGTGTACTCTTGATCAAGAGTCGCGCGCGGTTGGCTATACTACGAGGTTCTCCATCTTGGCTTGTCGCTACGACGCATCCAACGACTAACGGTTTTGTGTGTCGATCTCCCACAGTAGAAATCCTAAACCATTGCGAGCGTCCATCCAAGTCATGTGACTTTGCCGTTTAGAAAGTGCACATCATAACCGGTTGGGCTTTTGTAACCGGATGATATCTGGTCGGCAGCTGGCCAGTTTTGACACGCAAGTGCGCAGGACGAGGCCACTGACAAGCCGCCAACAAGCACGTTACTGACAACACCATGCTGCTGTCGCCCACACTACTAGAGACCATTGCGACGTACCTGCCTTCCGAAGGCATGATGGCGTTCCTGGAGGCGCTGCCCAAGCAGCGGCGCACGCCGGCGCTGGAGCTCCTCGCGACGCTATCGCATGCGCTGGGGCTCCAAGTCCTCTGGCCCACGCTGGACATCCTAGTGCTCGTGCAGCTTGCGGACGCAGACAACATACTCGCCCAGCTCCTTAGCTTGAACCCGCGGCTGTGTATCGCTTCAGCAAGCGCACGGCCCATTGTGCCAGTCGTGGTCGCCACGCCACCGCGCACGTGGCCGACGCTTCGCCATCTCTCGCTCACGATTGCAACATGGACTATGGACTCGGCTGTGCTGGCAAGCGTCCAGCAAGTGTTCGTAGCCAATGCAGCGTCCCTCCGATCGATCGACGTCGACATCACGGCGCTGCCCATCCCGGCGTCGGACGGGCGATACGCCACGCAAATCACGTGTCTCACTGCGCTCGCGGACCTGCTCGTGTCGATGCAGTATGTGACCAAGGTTGCGTTGCGTGCTACGCTCAAGGTGCCCTTCCCAGAGACAGCGGCGATGGCGCTCGCAAACTGGATTGACGCAATGCCGCTCACGTCACTGACGATGAAGAATGTGGACAAGCTCTCTCCAACGCAACAACTCTGGGCGAAACCAACGCTCGTGTCCCTCGCACTATCCAACACTTGGCATCGACTCGATAACGGCAGCAGCGCCATGTCGCACCACCTGACGCACCTCGAGCTCGGTCTTTCCGGCCCGTCGCCGATGCAGAACGTTGCCGGCATGCTCGTCCAGAGCCCGCTGCAGTCACTGCACTTGTGTCTGTCTAACGTGGCAAGAGACTTTGACATGGCATCGACGCAGATCTTTCTCGAATATGACCTCCCGCGCCTCGATCAGCTCACGACCTTGGGCTTGACCAACGTCCGTCTCACGACGACCCACTGCCTCACGCTGGCGCTTCGTCTACCACGCTACACGCACCTTTGTCTCACGTCCAACAGGATGGGCGACGCTGGTATTCTTGCTCTCGCACCGTTCCTTCGACACACGTCGCAGCTCGAGACGCTTACGCTGGTCGACCAAGGCTTTGGCGACGTTGGCGCGTCGGCGCTCGCAACTGCTCTGGTGCACACACCGCGCCTTCGCACGCTGGACCTCGGCCGCAACAATATCACGACGATCGGTGCCATGTCGCTGAGTGGTCTCTTTCCGCATCTCCCACGGCTGGCGACCTGGCGCTTGTCCAACAACCCGCTGGGCGCCAAGGGCGTCGCTGCACTCTTGCACGCGTGGACGTACGTAGAGTTTACCACCGCAACATTGCTTGACGCTCGCGGCTCGATGGGCAGTGACGATGATCGAAGGGACTGCGACGCGCTCCTCTCAGATCTGCCACGTCACCGGACGTGCTGGACAGCGCTCAAGCCACCGTCCGTCGAGACGACCGAGACCGATTTCGTCGATTTAGATGTCGATGCGCCGCTTGGGCCTATGCTGCAGTCCATGGCAACGGCGCTTGCTGCGGCGGTCGGCTTGTCGGTGCGATGTCACGCGTAGTTAGCACATGGCTCCATGTATGCTGTACTACTAGTATATAATGATGGGCGTGTCACCCGAGGTCGGTTCAGACGCTTGCAGCGGACCTCATGACCACTGCAGTAGAATCCGGCTATCGCTACATTCAAGAGAGCGTTGTTGCGGTAGAACACCCACAGAACCCACTACGTAGTACCAAGGAAAAAACATTTAGTGGAACGTATTTCTCATGGTAGTGTACTTCTACTAGTATTTTACAATGGATACAGCTCACGTACGCGTCATAAACAATGACCGCAACGTAAACGCTATAGAGGACCCAATTCAACAACAACAAGCGGGACTATCGCACTCGTGCCACAAGGTCCAAAACGTCCTGGAGGTTGTACATCTTCTTCATGCGCGGCTCGCCTTCGTCATCATAGTACGCAGAGGCGACGAGGCGCACGGCCAGCGTATGCAATTCGTGGTGCTTGAGCTTGTACTTGCGAAGGGCCTCCATGTGTCCGATCTCCTTGAACACGGGGATGTCCATGCATGTCATACAAAGCTTCGTGCCGCAATGCTCGCTGTGGACCTTGATCGTGTACAGGCCACGGATTTCAAAATGGCCGCAGTGGTGGCACGATTTCTTCTCGACAAGCCCGACCACCATTTTGCGGAGCTGCGTGCGCGGCTTGAGCAGCGTTGGCTTGACGCCGCACTGTTCAAGCAAGACGTAGCGCCACACCGACTTGTCCATGGCCGCGTCCAGCGCCGGGCTGGCGCTCGAGAGGTTGAGCGCATCGTTGGGCTGCAGGAACGAGACGATGCACAGGAGCACGTCGGGGCCAAGTGTCTCGAGGGTCAGGGCCTCTGTCTTGGTGCGCTTGGCAGGTCGGAGCGCCATCGTGTTTGTCGGAGCGGAGGTACGTTTGCGATCGGCCATTGCAATAAGAAAATGAGCATCGCGGGAACCCTTCCAAAACGACCATCATTCACAGCTGTTGAAATGGGTTGTTGGGACAAAATGACCATCACTTGTCCTCGAGGGATTGCACTTTTTGGATCGAGTGCGTTCGGAAAGGCGTGCAACAACCGGGGTCTATCGGCGCGATTTCGTTTTGGCCAATGCATGGAAAGTCCAAGAATTGCGGAGCTTCGTTGTCTTCCATAGCAAAAGCGTTGGTGCCAGTCTGAAGCTGGGTCTGGAGCATTTTGGGGATCTTGTCCGGCGGCGTATTACCGGGATGTACCATTATGGGTTTCTTTTTCTGTGTGGTCCATCGTCAATCTACTTGATCGACCAGCAGGGTCCGCGGTCGTGAGCCAGACCCGTGTTGCGGAGTTCCACTTGCTGTTGCTCCTAGTTTGCGTGACAGCGTCGCGTCGATGAACGCGTTGGTGGGCGCCACCAATGCACGGTCGATGCACAACATATCGTTTCCTGAGTCCTTGTAGATTCCGTTGGGTCCAACAGAAGGTCTGGTTCAAAACAAAGGACACACACTAAATAGTGTAGGTGCCAAGGAAAACGAAAATTGGAGCACCATGGTCCAACCCCGTGGATCCAGACATCCAAAAAGCTCGGACCCAGCTCCAGACTTGTGTCATTACCAAGTGTCAACGTTTTTTCTGACGATGGACACCGAACCTGAGATGCTTCGCATCGATTGGACCATGTGATTTCGCGGCACGAACCGCGCACATTTTAGAACCTACTGTAGACACAAAGAGCTCAAAAGCACAAGCGCCAGACGACGAGGGATTTTCATTTTGTCCCAACATCCCACTCAGCGATCCCACTCTGGCAACAAAGGGTATGACATAGGATGTTCATTTTCCAATTGCAATGGCCGGCCACAAGCGAACCTCCGCTCTGGCCAACACCATGGCGCTTCGACCCGTCAAGCGCACCAAGACAGAACCAACGACCATCGAAGCGCTCGGTCCCGAAATGCTCCTGCGCCTCGTTTCGTTCCTGCAGCCAAACGACGCGCTCAACCTCTCGAGCGCCAGCACGATCCTCGACGCAGCCATGAGCAGGTCCGTGTGGCGCTACGTTCTTATTAAACAGTGTGGCGTCAAGCCAAAAACGATCAAGCCGCGATCGCAGCTCCGCAAGATGGTCGTCGGTCTAGTCGAAAAGAAAACGTGCAGTCACTGCGGCCACTTTGAGGTCCGCGGTCCCTTCACGATCACGGCTGACAATGAGCACCACGGCGCGAAGCTCTGTTTGACGTGCATGGACATACCATTTTTCAATGAGATTGGACACATGGAGGCCCTTCGCAAGTACAAGCTCAAGCACCACGAGCTGCATGCACTGCCAGTCCGTCTCGTCGCCTCTGCGTCCTACGATCACGAATTGGGCGAGCCACGCATGAAAAAGATGTACAACCTACAGACTGTACTAGATCTTGTAACAAGAATGCGCAAGTAGTTGCACAATGAATGCACAAGGCAATTCCATCGTGCTCCAGTTTGGTAGCGCACTGGTAGCTACGTGTTGGCACCACCAAGGGACAATTGACGTATAGTTGAGGTAGAGCCCATGGAGGCTGCGCTATCTTGTGATTGTCGTCGACATGGCATCGATGCAACTAGTGATGTATAATAGATGCCAACCTACCATCTTTGCACGTTTGGTACCCAATACTGCTTGGATAAACGGAAATAGTGTGAATTGCAGGCTGGCTCGTGTGAGTGAATACCGGTACCTTGGAGCTCTGATAAAATGACAAGGCTACACCCTTGGGCTACACGAAGCCCGTCATTTTCTTCCTTCTGCAAAGACTTGGCGCAAGATATCAAACACTGTCTTCTCCGAGTCGTTTGGAACGAGTGGGGCATCTCAGGATTCCGTTTCCCATCAAGTTCCGTTGTGATTCTAAAATGCAGACCATGGGGATGATGCGTGAAGGTCCTTCCCATCTCCGTCGACCAGCAATGAATGAATGATGGTGTTTCTTGTGGCGTTTTCCCATTTCAATGCGTTGGATGTTCATTTTGCGATTGCAATATGGCCGGCCACAAGCGCACCTCGAAACCAACCAACACGACGACGCCTCGACCCGTAAAGCGCACCAAGACAGAGACCGTGATCGAGGCGTTCGGCCCAGATATGCTACGCAGCATTCTCGCATTTTTGCAGCCAAAGGATGCTCTCAATCTCTCAAGCGCCAGCCCGGCGCTGGACGCCGCCATGGACAAGTCGGTGTGGCGCTATGTCTTGTTGGAGCAATGCGGCGTCGAGCCAACGCTGCTCAAGCCGCGCACGCAGCTGCGCAAGAAGGTCGTTGGGCTTGTCGAGAAGAAATCGTGCCACCACTGCGGCCATTTTGGAGGAACCAAGCAGAGTCTGTACATGATCAAGGTCTTCAGCCAGCACCACGGCAAGAAGCTCTGCGGGATGTGCATCCAATACCCCATGTATCATGAGATTGGACTTCAGGACGCGCACCGTCGATTCAAGGTCGCATACTACCAGCTGCGGACGCTGCCCGTCCGACACGTCGCCGGTGGGAAGATGTTCAACCTCCAGCATGTACTGGACCTTGTGGCGAGTGAGCAACGCTAGTTGATCTTCTCTCGTTTGCTGCTATCCTAATCAGGTTGCTTGTCACGACTAGTGTCTCCGTGGTGCTAGCCACTTTTAATGACCTCTGTACCTGCGTGAAATTCCCAGTACATATGGAGACGAGTTTGGCGTTGGCTCGAATACTGGACGTTGCTTTCAACCGATCAACTACATGATGTGCTTCGTTCCTCCTACCCTGCTCCGTGGTGTGATATTACTTGTTAAGTCGTCTCCACACGTGGCAAGATGATAGTCTTCGCACCAGGCCTTGGTTGCATTAAACACTGCAGACCACAGTAACGTATGTACCGCGGAAACCACATCCCGACCACAAGGACTAGGAGAAGAGGTTGTCTGCCTTTGGCTTCTGCCTCGTCTCTCTCGTCCATAACACGGCAACATGCTATGGATCCTCGAGGCATCAAGCTGCGTTTTGGGCTGCTTGATGATCCCTGTCTCGAGCTTGGGATCCCGACGACCGTCGATGGCTGGCTTTTGCTTGAAACATCCTATGGGCAAGCCAAGACGAACCAAAAATGAGATAAAATGCAACGGGCGACACGAAGCGACTCTTTTCGAGACGGTGTTGGTGCACTTCAACTGGAGCTGCGAGCCTTCCGTTCTGTACTACGTTCGATCCGCTTGAACACGCTCGCAACCACCATAAAGCAACATGTATTATGCCGACGACTCGAAACAACACGTCCGGAACGGCGGTAGCCGACGGCTCGCCGCGGCCAACGTCGCACTCTCGAGCGGACTGCACAGCAGATGCGTCGCACGCACAACGATGGGTGCCGGTAGCTCGAGCGCTGCGAGCGCAGACAAGAGCGCGCGGGCCCCCTTGGCCCCCAGCGGGTTTTTCGATAGATCCAAGAGCCGGAGACGCGGTGGCCATGCGTCGACGAGCGCGACGACGCCAGACGATCCACGCATTTGATTGCTCGCCATGCGAAGCGTATCGAGCGACGGAAGATGTTTCAAAGCGACGGCGAGCGCCCGTGCGCCGTTGCTGCCAATGCCTTGGTCGTCGAGACAGAGGTCGCGAAGGAAGCACGGGTGGGATGCCGCCATCGCCGACGCCAGAGCGATCGTACCAACGTCACCGAGCATGGCGTCCGTCGAGATCGTCAATGTTCGCAGACATGCGAGCTGCAACGGCGAAACGCGCGAAACCGACGACGCTGGCAGTGCCACGTCATAGACGGTACAGTTACACTGCACGAAGCCATGGACCGTCCTTTCTTGCCTCGTCGGGACCAGCGTTGCAACCACGTCGTCGGTACGATTGCCGTCACGCGACGCGACGAGAAGGCGCGTCTCGGTGGCTTGCGTCCGCGTCATTTGCAACTGAAAGACGTAGCTGCCGTCGGCACGGGCGCTTGCATCGCCATCAATCGTCACCGATAGAGAGAGATGCGTCGATGACGCTCGAAGCATGGTCGCCAAGTGCTCTCCGGCGTCTGGCACAGACCACGCGACGTGTCGGAGCGAGAGCTCGGTGAGCGACGACGCCGTGTGTAGCCACGCAGCGAGGGCCGCCAATGTCGTCGCCGTCCACACGGCCGTGCCTTGAAACGTTAGACGCACGCGGCGCAGCGACGGCATGTGCAGCGACATCAGCATGTGATCGGCGTTCGGTACCGTCGCCGACCATGTTACGTCGAGGTCCTGCAGCGACGTCAACGTAGGCAGGACCGCGACGAGGTGCGCGACATCACTAGCGGTCCAGGCGCGGGTCGTTGCCGAAAAGGCCTTTTGGCCATGCACGTGCAGCGCGAGGGAAATGATGCGAGGCCCCCACTGCGCCGCCGCAAAGGCAAACTCGGTCGGGCTTGTCATCCCGCGCAGTCGGACACGTGTCTGTGGTCGCGCCACGAACGTGCTGTCGTAGACATAGTCCACATCGAGGCTCGGGTACAGCGCGATCGCCAAGTGCACGTGCTGCAAGACGCGAGCGTCCCGAAGCATGTCGCGCGGCAGGCGCAGGCGCGGCCAGAGGTGGCGCAATGGCACAAGCGATACGAGCTGGAGAAGATGCTGGAGCGAGTTCGTGAGGTAGGTCGATGGCCACGCGCGCAGGTACGCGACGAGGTCCGCGCCGGACGGAATCGCACACGCGATGAGCTCGATGAGCGCAGCTTCGGTCACGGCCGTCATCAAGATCTGGGCGGTGCAAAAACCAAGGCGTGCATTTTGTACCATGTACAAACCAGCCCAACTTCAAGTCCATCCGGACATATTATCCGGATAAGTACCTCGAGACTCAGCGCCAGAAATTTTCTGGAGCTGAGTCTCTGGCACCATTCCATTTCATGGCGCCAGCAGGAAGATAGCGCGTTGTGTACAGTGCAACGGGGTGTGGGGCGCGATGGGCCGCTGCGTCAACTGGTTCCTTCGACGACACTGTCAATGCTACAGGTCTAGTGCATATCGAACGACAATCACTGCGTGCGCTGCAGTACTACTGAACTAGTACGTCGAGAGCGTTGTCAACAACGTCCAGCTAAAGTATCCTGCTCTTTCCCACAAGATTGTTCTTGCTGCAGAAAACGCGTGTGGTGCTCGATCAGGCGTGGCCACGTCGTTGCGACTTCTTCACTGGCAACTGTCTCTTCTGCTTCATCCTGGCGCGTCGTCGACAATCTACTATCGCATTGATGCCAACGCCAGCATCCCTTCGAGAGAAGCAAAAGGATTCATCAAACGAGTTCGAGCGGAAAAACATCAAGCTTGCAACCACGAGCCCCAAGACTCTACAGAGCGCTACGGCTGCTGCCCGCACTTGGCTACTGGGAGTGTACCCGGAGCTGTCCATATCGTTATCGAGCCTACTCGGCGAGTGATGGCTCGAACAAGGTTGAAGCTGCAATAACGCTCACCTACGTCATTGGAGTGCAAACTGGCTGGGGTACGTGGCGTCGTTTCGTGCCACTAGCGCGATCTTTTGGTCAAAGGTCGCGCCTTTCTCACCGCCATCGTGTGAGCGCTTGTTTGTACAATGCGAACGGTTTATTCGGCATACAAATTGTAAGTAGGACCTTTCGAAACCCATTTAAATGCCACTGAAATCGAATAAGTCGCGTGCGAATCGAAGATTACGCAGTCGCGGTTGTCGCGCTACTTGGCAGAATGGACGACGAGTCTGATGTCGACGCGCGGCTCCAGCAAACGCTTCTCAAGCAGCACGAGAACTATGCGCGGCAGAAGGAGCTCCTCCAAAAGCTCAAACGCCAATCGTCGGACGCCACGTCACTGCGTCTTAGCGCGATCCGACCGCCGACGCCGACACCCGCACCGGTGGACGAGCCACCGCGCCTGGCGCAAACGTTGGCCGAGAGCCACCACGAGGCGCTCAACGACAACTTGCGCAAGCAGCTCGAGCTCATTCGTCGTCTTGAGCACGACAATAGCCGCCTTCGCGCCGAAGCCGCGTCGCTCCGCAGCCAGGTCGCGCTTCTCGACGAGCGAGCCAAGGTCAAGGACCTCGACTCGGCACGGCGCGCCAATGAGTTTGAACACGCATCCGAGCTAGCATCTTCGCTTCAGCGCGAGCGCGACGACCTCGCCCAGCGCAACACGCAGCTCAAAGGCTTGCTGACCAAGGCGGCCCGTGTCAAAGAGAGCTTGGAAGCTGAGCTCCGATCGTCGTTGGAAGCCCAGCGCGCGCTCCACGAACAAGTCCATAAGCTCGAATACGACGTGCAACAAGCGGTTTTGCGCGAACAGAGCAGTCAGCACCAGAGCCAGACGGCCGAGTCGCACCAGATCCGGCTCCATGCTGCGATTCAGACGCTGCAGGACGAGCTCGCGCACGCGCAAACGTCGCTGGCACACAAGACGGAGCAGTGCACGTCGATCCAAGCCTCGGCGAACGCGTGCGTGGCACAAGTCGAGGCGAGTCTCCAAGCCGCGCAAGAGTCACTGGCAAAAGAGCAGGAGAAGCGGCGGCAGTGGGAGAGCGCTTGCCACACCGTCGAAGACCAGCTCGAAACCCTGACGGCACGGGACCACACGCAAAAGGTTGCCCTTGAGACGCTGCGCGAGCTCCGCGAGCGCAATGCGATGCTGGAAGAAAAGGTCCCGTACTACCACCAGCTCGAGCTCGACAACAAGGACATGCACGGCAGGCTCCTCCATGCGCAGCGCGATCGGGAGGAGCAGGAGCGCAACATGGTGCAGCTCAAGCAAGGCATTTGGCAAACCACCAACGTGCTCAAAAAAGAGATCGAAGCCATGCGGCTGTACCTTCTCTCGATTGAAAACGACGCCGATGGCCTCGGTGTCGACGACGTGGACGTGGCGGTCGCGTCGTGGCACGAATGTCCGTCGGAAATTCAGGTACCCTCCCCTCCCCTACCCCTTGTGCATTTTTTCATTTTTTCATGTTTCATGTCTCATCGGTTTACGCCGTGGCTAGCACTTGCGGACGATGCTGAGCCACTTCAAGCACGACCTCGTGCATGTGTCCAAGCAGCTGATTGCTGGTCGAGAGAACGAGCGCGCCTTGAGTGACCAATGCAGCGCCCTCTCGCAGAAGCTCGGCGCATGTAAAGCCGACATGAAGGACCTGAGCCGCGAAGTCGAGCGGCAGAAAGAGGCGTGCGCAGTCGCTGAGTCGGCGCGCGACCTCTCGATTCGCGAGAAGCGCGATCTCTTGCTCTGGAGCCGCGCCACGTGCCAGAAGACCGAGCGCATGGCCAGCGAGGTCGAGCAGTGGGAACAATTCACGCTGCAGCAGATCCACCGCATGCAGCGACTGCCGTGGCAGGACGCGTCGTCAACGACGCCGACGCTCGATCTGCAATACAAGACGTACGCCGACTTGCGCCAGAGCTGGGAGGCCAGCCTACAGACCTTGCTCCAAGAAGCCCACCAGTGCCATGTCAAGGCGAACCAAGAGACCCATCGCGCCAACAAGGAAGTCAAGAAGAAGCTCGAGGCGGTCCGAAAGCTCGACTTGACCGAGACCGAGATGCAGCGCAAGCTCCACGAGAAGGACGTCGAGATGCAAGCGTGCCAGCTTCGCCACACCAACAGCATGCAGTCGCTTCAAGAGCAGCATGCGTGCCTCTTGCGCGAGAACGACGGTCAAATCACCGCGCTCACGCGGCAGTTTACCGAAGCCACCGAACGCTGGACGCACGCCGAAGCGTCGCGCCACCACCTCGAACAACAGCTTTCGCAACTCGAAGCCGACGCGCCCGTGTACCTCAGCATCGCGCACCTCTTTATCGTGAGCGTGCGTCCCATGGTCCTTCAGATCGCCGAGCTTCAAATGCAGAAGCGGATTTTGTCCCACCACATGCGTCTTCTCGAGAACCAGCACAAGGAGATCGAAGCGATCGCGTCGCTCTTCCAGTCGACGACACCCGTGCGGTCGCTCTTAGTGCGCTTCCGAGCCGCGGCGCTGGCCGTCTTTGCGTGCAACCGGTTTCGACAAACGGCTTCGCACTCGTACGGTCGCAACGAAGCGCTCGGGATGGTCTTTCCGCAGCAAATTGGCGTCGTCAAGCTTCTCGCGCTACCAAGCGAGACGCAGCTTCGGGCAGGTGTGAAGCGACTACACGCCAACACTGCGTTTGCAGACAAGGTGGCCACGCTCAGTCAGTGCGGCTTGACCAAGCGATACCAGCACCACACGTCGTACGGCCAGTCGCCGGTCGGTGAGGCGCTGCTCGAAGCCATGCACACGCTGGACCCGAGCGGCGTCCAAGTCGTGCAGAACGTTCTCCAAGGCCACGCGAGCTTTCTGTGCGATTTACGCCCGGTGCGGCATGCGGCGACACACACCGTAGCGATTGACGTGCATCGCATTCGGCGCGAAGTCCTAGAGTGGATGAAGAAGGTCGAGCAGCTCCAGTTCCAGCGCAACGCACTCCAAAAAGAGAACTACGCGCTTCAAAACGCCGTGCAGGACAAGGAGTATCAACTCAAGGAGCTCGAAGTGCTCAACGCCAACACGGCCGAGCTCAAACAAAAGCTCGCCATGTACCAGACGCACGATGGACACAGTACGTTGCGTGTCGCGATGTGTTTTGGTATTCTCCCATGTTACGGGTGCACGTGGCGTCTTGTCGTATGTGCGGTTCCTCCTCGACTCTGTACTGTTTGTGGCCGACTTTGCACGGTGTCTTTTCCACGTTTCACGTTGAGTTTTGATTTTGACGTTTCACTTTTGATTTTTGACTTTTGATTTGCACGTTATATGATGCCTCTATTACATCGTGCATGGCGTGGACTCAACGGCGACGTGACCACTAGGTATCACGGTGCGTGAATTCGAGCTCTGTGTCCAAGAGTGCAAGCAAGCCGAGCACCAAGTGACGTTGCTCGAGTCGACAATTGCCGAGTCCAAGCTTGTCATAAAGGACCTCGAGGCGCAGCTCAACGCAACGACCGACCGGAGCAAGACGCTCGAAGAGCAACTCAACAACGCACGCCATGCGCTTCTCGAAGAGGAAGACACGGTGCTCAATCTCAAAAGCGTCATTGCGCGCTACGAGAAGGAGCTCAAGAAGCTCCAAGTGGCAGCGCAGAGTGTCCACACGCAATTCCAGCAACGCTGCTCCGAAGCCGAAGTCGACAAGGTCGAGCTCAACGCACTCGCTGCCATGCTCCACGAGACGCAGCGCAAGAACGAGTCGCTCGAAGCCGAGCTCAAGGTCATCCAACACGACCTTTTGGACGCCAAAGACTCGCCACGCGAGGCGATGCACCATCGAGACCACCACAGTGCTTCGTACCTGCTCGTGCCACCCGTGCCGCACGCCGAGTACAAGCCGCGCCGGTCGTTCCACTCGAGTGCCGCGTCGTCGATTTCGGACTCGGCCCCGCGGCAGCATTCCCGCGTGCTCGAGAAGATGCACATGACCGACTTGGAGGATGACGTCAAGGTGTCGATGGACCTCGAAAAGGTCAACCTCGCGGTGCACAGCTACATGGAGCGCATCGACAAGAAGCTCCAGTCCATGTACGGTATTCCAGAAAGCGGCAAGTGGCGCGACTATAAACTTCAGGACGCCTAGACGTGGTAGACAATGTGCAACAATAGACTTCACAATAATGTTCCAGTCCACAGAGAACCGAGTGGTGCCTCTATACTTGTTAACGTTAGTTGAAGGAGGCGGCTTTGTCGCTCGTACTGCGGTGTGCCAAGATCAAATTCTACAGTACAGTTCTGTTTTACTTTGTTTTCAAAGTTGACATCACAAATTACTTTGATGATCGTATGTGACCACGTCCGTTGACTCGGGATGTCGGCGCCAGAAATTCGAATTGAGTTTGGAGTTGCTGGCTCTTGATGAACGTCCACCAATCCAAGACGGTGTGAGCGGACGCTGGTGTTATGACAAGTCGTTTGTTTCATTTTCTTCATTTCTTTTGTTTAAAAATCTTACCACCCCGTGCAATGGCATTTCGTTTCGTGTACAAGAATGGAGTGGAGCCCGAATCGTCTTCGCGCACTCGATCTGCCCCTGCGCCTGTGGAGCGATAAGAGCGACACACCAGCTCAACGTGCCTTCCAGCGGTACTCGACTGAGACTCGGCGAGATGGACCCTATCCCTGGATGGGCCGTTCGCATATAAAGTCTCTTCACAAGGGTCACTATAATGCTCGAAGTGGGTACCGTACTCTTCTCACAAAGCAATACGAGTCGCGGGCTGAGAGCTCAAGCCGTTGCTACCGCGTGATGCATAGGGTACCTGTCCGAGCTTATGGGGGCTAAAATTGTCGTCATAGGACAATTGTCATGTTGGATAATATCATTTATCAACAAATGCGCAAAAAATTGAAAACAAACGAACTCGACTACTCACGAAAAACGACCGTCGCGCACGTCGTCGACGCGGCCATGTAGTTGACGTAGTCTTGCTCGTCCGTGCTCAGCCGATTCCAGGACAAGTCCAAGGCGATGCCTCGATGGCTTTTTGCACGAGCGCCAAGGCGCCGGCCATGGTCACTCGGTTCATCTCGAGGTTCAAGAGCGCAAGCCGAGAGAGAGGTAGCGCGGCCGCGAGCTCGCGCGCCCCATTGTCGGTCACCTCGTTGCCGGTCAATATGACGTGGCGCAACGACGTCGCGGTGCGCAGGATCGACGCCACGCGCGCAGCGCCAGCGTCCCCCAAGTGGCACATGCCCAAGTGCAGTCGGGCAAGGCGTGGCATGGCGCCTTTCAAATGCAGCAAGAGCGGACGGGCATCGGACGCGCCCGTCGCACGCAGTGTCTGCAGTGCTGCATGGCGCAGCCGCGGCGCAAGATGCAGCAGCTGGAGGTGCTTGGACGACACGTGCAACGTCGTGAGCCGGAGCGGCGGGCCGTGTCGCTGTCGGCAGTACGCGTCGGCCAAGGCAGCGTCGAGGCCGAGGTGCCGCAGGTTGCGCGCTACGTCAAGGGCGCGGCAGAGGTTGTTTAGCGCCTCGTCGAGACCGTCTTCGGGCAGCAACGTGCTGTCATCGACGAAAAGGGACACGGACGATGTCGCTACCCATGTCTGAAGGTGACGCAGATCGGTCGCCGAGTAGCGAAACGAAGAAAGCGACAGAGACGTGATCGTGGTCGAGTGCGCGAGGGCGACGAAGAAGGCGCCGGTGGCTTGGCCGAGGCCGTTGGCGAGGCGGACGTGTGTGAGGTGCCGGAGTCCTGGCATTAGTGTGGGCAGCATGGCCTCGCAGCCTTCGTCGTCGTGATCGTCGTCGTCGTCGTCGTCGACCTTGATCGATGCAATGCGCAGCGTCTTAAGGGACGAACGCCACGCGGCTGGGACACCGCCGCGGACGCGCAGCGATGCGCGCGGCGCCGCTTTCGTGAGCGCGAGGAGAAGGCTGAGATTGCACTTTTGATCGACGCACACGATGCGATAGAGCGGTGCGACGGCGCAGTAGAGCGACAGTAGCTGCGGCGAGACACTCGTCGGCAGCCGCAGCTTGGGCCACAGCGACGTGATCGGCACCACGGTCGCCAGCGCTTGCAGTCGCAGGAGGCGGTCGCCCTTGGCCCACGCAGGCAGCGCGACCAGCAGCGCCAGCACCGTGGACGGCGCCTCTATGTACGTGCACACGGCATGCCAATGGTCGGGCTGCATCGCTTCCACGACGTCGATCGCAAAGTAGACGCCGCCGTAAGATCGCTACGCGACGTCGGTTGCGACGCTTCAGCGTCCGGATAGACATGGGCCAAGCGCGTCAGGGCGGAACCGGCGGGATTCGAATCGCCAAGGGTCGGCGCGATCCTGCAAGGCCACGCTGCCTTCGCCTGGCTGCTCCTCCCTGCAAGGCTGCCGGGAAGGCTACCGGCGTGCCTCCACATAGAGCTCACGCATGCGAATATGGCTGTGGTCCATGTGTGCATCCTCTCTCTCGCCTGCCAGACAAGACATGGATGACGTCAAGCAGAATAAATTAGTCGACCACAGCGTTTAAAAGACGAGGCGCGGGCGCGCTTCGGCCAGGACAAACTCCATGTGGTCGACGGCGCCGGTCCAATGCACCGGCGACGATGTGTAGCACGTGCTGAGCCACTCGAGCGCGTGCGTTTTCTTGAACTCGGAGGCGGCGCGGCGACCGGCGAGGAGCGGGCACGCATCCATGTCAAAGTCCCACAGCGCGCGCAGCACGTTGACATGGCCGGCCATCGCCGCCCAGACAAACGCCTTGGGCGAGCAACGCGTGGCATAGGTCGCGAGCAAATGCTCAACGAGGTGCACATGGTTGTTGCGCGCGGCGACGTTCAAGACTGCGTCGACGTACGGCGTGCGAGTCAAGAGGTAGTCGACCACCTCGGTATGGCCAAAGCGCGCGGCCGAGAGGAGCGCGTCGGCAACGCGGCCTTCCGACCGGTTGGTGTCGAGGAAGCGAACGGTTCCGAGGTGCCCGATCTTGGCGGCTCCGTCAAGAGCAACGTACGAGCAGCCTTCGGTTCGGTGCGTGTGCAAGAAGCGCACCATGGCCTCGTCGCCGTTGCACGCCGCGAGGTCCATGGCCGCGGCCGTGCAGCCTTCGTTGCGATTCGCGTGCAGATACATGACGGTCGCCAAGTGGCCGTGGGACGCGGCGGCTGCCATCGCGTAGACTGTGCAGCCCTCCGTGCGGTGCTCATGCAGAAATCGAACCACATCCACGTGGCCGTTCTTGGCCGCATAGTCCATCGCATGCGTCGTGCAGCCTTCGTTCCGCTCGCTGTGAAGGAACCGGACGACGTCGAGATGGCCGTGCTCGGCCGCAGCGTTCAATGCGTACTTGGTGCACGGTGCCTGCAAGTCGTGGAGGAGGCAGACCGCGTCCATGTGGCCGTACCCGCTCATGTAGTCAAACACATCTTCATTCAAGACCGCGCGCGGGCAGTGGCGGGCGAGCAAGAGGAGCGCACGCAGGCCATAGACGTTGAGCCAGCTCGCCTCGTCGTTTGGCAAGCCAAGCCAGAGCGCCGGGCCGATCCCGCAGCGGTGGCGCATGCGCGCGAGGAGCTTGCGGAGATGCGCGAGCGGCTTGCGCAGACCTGCTGGCGCGCCGGTCTGGAACTGCGCCACGCTCCGGAAGAGGTCGGTCGAGAAGAGCACCGCGTGGGCGACCGACGGCGACATGCGGGTCATGCGGCCAATGCAAAAATGAACTTCCTCACCGCTCCAAAATCGATCCACCAATCAGCGTCGTGGGATTTTCGAACCCATCAAACCAGCCAATCCAATGCCTCGACGACCGAATGCGAGAGGAGGTGCGGGCCACGCCCAAGATCCACCGACAACTCACGCAACCCTACACTGCCAGGTACAGTGGCTGTACCCCCAACAAGCTATGCTAGCGTGCAGACAACGAAACTGCGTGCTCGGGTTGTTGGCCTCTCGTTCCAGCTTGGCGCGTCGGCCTTTATTTTGTTACAGGCCTCGAGGAGCCTTGCTGCTGGCGACGCGGGGCTTGGCTAGGAACGCTGTGGCTGCTACAGAGCTTGGTTCGCACTCAACGTACGCCCGAGCGTCAAGGTCCGGCCAAGTGGATGCCCTTCCACCGGCTGCTAGCGGTCGCTGGAAAACAGCTGTCGATTAGTTGTAGTTGCGCAGGTCTCTGGCAGCCGAGCAGGATCGCGCAACGACCGGTACAATTTTGTACCGGTAGACTCGTGGTACGAGGCATTGCTGGACTTGTATGAATGCTCTCGAGTGACGTCGACGTGCCGCAACAAGCAAGCGCCGGTCGGGAGCGCGCTCACGCGGCGCTTCCAGCTCAGTGCGTTGTGCACGTCTCTGGTCACGTCCGAGCTTGGCCCTTGCGCAGGGTTGTATAACCAACCACGAGGATGAGACGGACGCGAGGGTCATCGCAAGCAATGCTCACGGCTAAAAGGGTCCAAACAAAGGTCGTTCACGTCGGGTGTACCACCAATTAGCGCTGGATCGATCCCGGCAAGCTCGTCGTGGCTGGATTCATCGACTAATACTGGCATCCGTCCTTCGTCACAGGCGACCAAACAGTGTCATTGCGCAGACAACCAAGCGGCGAATGTCTCTGAAAGCTACCGGTAACGTAAGCATGCATCCTCTCTCACGACCGCTCGTCCGGGCTGTTCTAGCACGGCAGCCGCCCGCAGACTTCGCTCTTCGTCGACCCGCCGAGAACGAACGGATCCTGGCGGCTAGTATGCAGTCGGCACCAGTGGCTGCCGCACGTGGGGGCTACCGGTACTGGGCTACTGGGCGACTGGACTCAAGGTCGCATCGCGTCAACCTCATCACTTCGCGGTCTAGAATTGTTGGTTGGAGAGAGCTGCTCCGTCGGCCTCCAAGATCGCGCCCACAAGCAAACTTACCTGTATTCAGCTGACAATAACATCCGTGAGGGCTAGAACCATCAGCTCATAAGCTCTGAGCGAGACGATCGTCAACAGCTCTGGCTGCACAACCGATGAGTTGTCGGTCGTGGCGGCATGGGATGTCGCAGGGTGCTGCTAAACATGGCATGTGCCACATTCTACGAGCCAATCAATTCGCACCAGGATTGCGTATCTTTCAAGCCTGCCGGTCGTCACCGTTGGTGCAACGACAAGGGGTTCAAGCCTCGCTGGCCACCGCCTTGCTGCCACACAAGGCAACGATAGTACTAGTAGTATGCTCAAGCTCTGCATTCAAAAAAGGCTGTTGCGTCCATATCGACTTAGCGATGCGCGAGGTTGGTCGACAGAGTCGACATGGCGCGCTGCTTGCCGTCGGGGATCATAAAGAGCACGAGCGGCTTGTCCTTGGAGACGTACGGCGCGTCGACGCGGAAGTAGCCGCGGCGTTCGAGCTGGATGACATCGCCGTACTGGAGGTTGCGCAGGCCGTGGTCGCCGAGTGCGTGCATTTCGGCGCGCGTGACCGGCGTCAAGTGGTCGACAAAGTTGTCGTTCTCTTCGAGCTTGGGCTTGCTAATGAGGTGGTCAAACTCGACCAAGGTCGCGGGCACAATGTCGTCGACTTGGGCCAGCCACGTGATCTTGAGCTTCGTCTTCTTAAAGTCGCCTTCCGGGTGGTCTTTCGCGTCGACAGAGACGATCTCGCCGTCGCTGTTCTTGTTGATCGCCGTGATCGTCACGTTGCCGTAGCGCATGAGCGTCACGTCTTCGCCGATCGTAAAGTGGTTGGCATCGTCCCGCTCAATCAAGAGCGACGACGAGAGGCGCTTGACCGTGTGGCCGAGCTCCGGGTTCTTCGGGTGCAGCGGCGTCGGGAGGCCCTGGACGCCCGAGAACGGAAGCCCGTGCACGTTGAGGCGCACGGCGCGGTTGGCGTCAATCGCAAAGAAGCGGCGCGCAATCGGGTCGATCACACGCTTGTTGATGGTCCAAAACTTGTCCCACTCCATGTCGACAATGCGACGCGACGCGCCTTGCGAGAGGATAAACTCACGCAACGCTTCGACCGTCACGCCACGGCGGAGGACGCCCTGGACCGTCGGGAAACGCGGGTCGTACCAGCCCTCGACGACGCCCTGGTCCACAAACCACTGCAGCTTGCGCTTCGAGAGCACCGAGTGCACAAAGTTCATGCGCGCAAACGAGTGAATGCGGACCTTGCGCAGCTTGAGCGCGTCCAGCACCTACGATGTTTCCATAGTGTCAGCACTTGAAAAAAGGTGGCTACAAACACGCACCCATTGGTACTGAGCGTCGCGGTCGTTGTACTCGGTCGTCCGGAGCGCGTGCGTGACGCCTTCGTTCGAGTCGACGATCGGGCAGGCAAAGTCGTACGTCGGGTAGGCCTTGTACTTGGTGCCCGTGCGGTGGTGCGGCGTCGCCTACGTCCATTTCCCATCAGAATTCAAAAGTATCGCAATCAGATCGTAGTGGAGTACGTTGGAGCGGAAAAAGACTGGATCGCGCAGCGTCTTGTTCTTGGCCTGCATGTCGACCTTGCCTATAAGAATCGAGATAAGATAAACAAACGATAAGACAGAGGCGGGAGGCTGGAACGCACCGCGGAGGCAGTAGCCGTCGGCGGCCGCGTCGCCGAGGAGCATCTTCTCAAAGAGATCCATGTTGGTGGCCACGTCCTGGTTGCGGCACTTGGACTCGATGCCGTGCATGCGTTCGTCACGCATGACCTCCTGCGACGTGTTGTCCATGTAGCCGTTGCCTTCGCGGATGAGCTGGCGCGCGAGCTCGGTGATCTGCGGAAAGCTGTCCGACGTGTACGTGACCATGTCGGGCTTGATCTACGCAAGAAGAAGAATAAGAAGAAGGTGAGCAGGAGGCCATCTCGATCGTGTCCGTACGTTGAGGCGCGCAAGGTCCTGCAAGATGGCCTGCTCAAACTCGTCCTTCTCCTTCGACGGGTTCGTATCGTCGAAGCGCACGATGAGCTTGCCTAGAGTGCAAAGTGACATGAGCAAGTGCAAAGTGAGAGGCCAAAGGGCAATGTGAGTGACCTTCGTACGCGCGGGCGTAATAGTCGTTGAGCAAGCACGCCTTGATGTGGCCAATGTGGAGGTACCCACTCGGCTCGGGCGGGAAGCGCGTGACGACCTGGCCGACGATCGCGCCCTCCAACGGCGGGCAGTTGCCCGTTGTCTTGCCCTTCTGGCTCTCGGGGAGCGACTCCTTCGGCGGCTTGCCCGTGGCACGCGCCGGCTTGATCGCTGAGAGCGTCGCCTTCGCCGACGCAAACACCGACTGCGACGCCAGGTACGCACACCAGCGCGAGAGGTGCGGCAGCGTCGTCGCCGGTGCGTAATGGACAAGCGTCAGCGCCGTGTACACAGCGATATCCGCGAGCGTAAGGCCAAACCCAATGAGGAACGTGCGCTCGGCGAGGACGGCGTCGAGGAAGGCCGCGGTCGTGTGGACCGTCGCCGACCGAATGTGGCCGAGCGCATAGTCGACCCACGCGTCAATCTCCGAGAGGAGGACCGGCTCCTTGGCCACGCCGTAGAGGCCCGTGTCGGGGTAGACGCGGCAGACGTGATGGCCGCGTCGCCGTTGATGTTCTTGCCACTGGGCAAGACAAGCACCGGCAGCGCATGCGGCGGCGTGAGCGACTTGAAGTGCACCTCGAGCTCGCTCTTGATGAGCGTCGCAACGACAAACGACATGAGCGGCAAGTGCGACGCGCTAAAGTAGATCGTGTGCGTCTCCGGGCAGGCTGGGCGCTGTACAAGACCGTCTGGTCCGCGACGG
>NW_012156407.1:51242-60100 GCF_000151545.1 Saprolegnia parasitica CBS 223.65
TTGGCCTTCTTGGCTTCCTTGTTGAGCTCCTTCTTGCTCTTCTTGGTCGGGTCCGCGACCGGCGCAGGCGCCGCCGCCTTGGGCTTCTTCTCGGCCGCCGGCTTGGCGTTCGGGTCGACGTAGTCGGCGCCCGTGACCTCCTTGAAGGTCGTCTTGAGCGCGAGAAGGCCCGCGACCGCCGCCATGACCTCCTCCTTCGAGGCCTTCTTCGCCTTGAGGTCGCGGACGAGGGCGCCCTGGTCCGCGATCTTGGCCGTCAAGCTCGCCGCGTCCATGGATTTCCGGCGAAAAAGCAAAATGGGGATTTTGTGGTGCGATAAGACTGTCCGCATAAACGTCCGGATAGCACCTGGCACGGGCGGCGTCCTTGGATAAATGCACCCCCTTTAAGGCTCGGAAGGCGATATGCCACGCCTCCTGCGAGGCCGTGCCAGCGCTAGCAGCTCTGCTAGCGATTTGCATCTGCGCTACCATACCCTCCATCCACATCGCGGGCGCATAGTGCATAGATTGTGCACACTAGTGCCCATTATCAAAAACGTAGGCCACTTCTGATCAAAAGGGGCGTGGCAATCGTAGAGGCCAAAGCCATGGCACGTCCAACGGACGGCAATGACCATGCCATGACCGATTAAAGCAGCGGACGCATGCAACAGCCAGCGTGCGGCGTGTACGGAAGGCGAAACAGGCTCCGCGAGAGCGTGCTGCAGCATTCAAGTTGCGTGCTTTTAGCCAAATGCACAAAGCACTGCGAGCGTACGCGGCCGAGAGACACGCACCGACCACAAGAACGCGATGGGACACATTTCGAGGATCATCTTCCTCTTCCTTCATCACTTCCTTCGTTGGGCTGGGAGATGACGTCTTCTGGTACGTGTCTGGTACCTAGTACGCCACACAGGTCATCAATGTCGTTGGCAATGGTGGCGGGTGGAGTGAGTACCTCGTAGCATCGACTAATTGCAGCAGCACACGACGACTTCTCAGCATGGTCCATGCTCCAGAAAGAGACTCTCGGGGGCCCTCCGCTGCAACACAGAGAACGCTCAAAGTGCCGCGAAGCTTCGCCAAGGGCGCGACGGAATGCATGTCGCAGGCGTTTCGCGTGTCATAAAACACGCTCGCAGCGTGCCAGCTCATCGCGCTAAAAAAGTGGTCTCTGCGTAAGGACGCCACATGCTGCGGTACCAGCCCCGCACCTTGAGCGCAACTATCCACGTCGTCCAGAGCTCTACCATCAATGCCAACAACAAGAGCCATCTCCGTTCGGAACTCGTCGTCCTATCCGGATACAAAGCACGGAGGACGGTCGCAGTTCAGAGCGAGCTCACAACTCCACAATGCAGAAACACGCTCAACAACACTTTATGGTCTCGCACGATTACAGAAACAAGTAGCAACGGCTGGACCGATCCGCGCGTGGACTGAGGGCGTCGACGACGGAGCCATCCATGTCCTCTGGCAGCGTGTCGACCACAAATGGGACGTCGTGGGTCAGTGCCAGCGCTTGGTAGATCGCGCGTTCTTCCATCTTGTCGTTGTCGCGCCCGATGGCCATCAATAAGAGGCGGCGAAGGTGGCGACCCGCAGCAACGAGCTCTGGAAGCACATGCAACGCACACCGCGGAGGCATCCAGAGGCTCAGCGTCGTCAAGCGTGGCAATTGCAATACGCCCGACAGAACAGCGGTGAGTCCATCGCGCGTCGGCTGCTGATCGATGACAAGCAGCGTTTCGAGATGCATGCACGTCGTCGCAAGCGTCTCCATGAGCAGCTCCGTTGACGACGAGAGGTTGCAATTGCGAAGATCTAGCGATGTCAGCGCCGGGACCGACGACAAGCCCGCGATCAATGCCTCCATGGTGCCATTGCCCAGTTTATGGACCATGAGCGACTGCAGTTGCGACAGCATCGGCGCCGCGGCCGGGCATGTCGCCAACTGGCCAAAGACGTTGCACTCGAGACGCTCGAGCTGCGTGCGGCCGACGGCGGTCGCAAGGTCCGTCAGCGTTGCGGCGTCGACAACTTCATTCGAGTTCACATTCCACTCAAGGCTCCATAACGACATTGGGAGCGTGCGGCCATGGAAGCCATTGAGGCTCGGGACGTGGCCGATAGTGAGCTTTAGGAGGGTCGTGTTGGCTTGCAGCGCATCGCAGAAGGCCATCATCGCATCGTCGTCCATTGCCACGTTACAGACCAATCGGAGCTTCGTCGCTGGCGCCGTCGAGAGCCAAGAAGCCAAGAGATGGCCGAGTCGCGGTACAGTGGTCGCGCGCTGCAGGCTGAAAAGACTGAGGGACAAGTCGTGGACATGCGGGTGGGCGACGACAGCGAGCAGGCCGTTGAGCTCGGCTACCTCGGTCGCCCGGTACTGGGTCTCCACGCGGATGGACACTTGGCGCAGACGCGGGCAGCGCTGCAAGAGAAGACTCGAGATCGCGTGGACTTGGCGATCGACCACGTAGTGGCCGAGAAAATGAAGACGGACGCTGCTGAGCGCAGGGCCGAGGACGGCGACGAGCGAGGCCAGTTGCGCTGCGTTCCGGATCGGGCACTTGATCTCAATGCGTGGACGCAGCGGCAGCGTCGCCGCTAGCAGCGCCAATACCGAAGGCGGCAAGTCCATGTCGCGCAGCTTGATGTGCGGCCAGTAGGCGTGGACCGAAGGCGGCGTTGTCGTGCTGCAGTCGAGAAAGGCCGTGAGCGCCGGCCTCCAGAGCGAGCGTGGCACCGCGTGGAGAAAGCTGCTAAAGTCCTTCTGGTTGTCCAAGCTCGTGGCAATGGCCTCGACGACATGCGCAAGGGCGAGCGCGTCTGGCAGCGTCACACGGGCGGCCTTCTGCTTGATCTCGCCGTCGGTCATCTTGGTTTGTGTTTGAAATCCAGCTTCGAAATTTCATATCCGGCTGACGATTCGATTGGCAGAAAGTCGATCTTCAATAGCCAATCCAACGCAAGCAAACGTCGCAGGGTCGACATCCAAAGCTACAAATGCACACACCACGGCCAAGCCACCCAATGCACGCCGCGAAGGCTGGGAACGTTGGAGAGACTCAACTTGAAGAGCGTCGGTCTGGCTTAAAGCGCATTACAAAAGACAATAGTAGCGTTTTTGTTGATGCGCGCGATGTAAAGGTGGTGCAGCGACGTCGCCGGCGCTGTCACGAGCCATGAGCCAAGAGCCGCGAGCGAAACTGAGGTCGACGGTCAGCGTCTCGACATGGAGGTGGGCGAAAACGGGCAGAAAACACTGAGCTCGACAAACGCTTCGTCCGTCGCGCGGTTGGCGGTGCCCATGACGTGGCACAACCGTACGAAAGTCTTACAGTGTACCATCTTGGCGCCATGTCGCTCAAGCTCTGTGGCGTTGCGCTATGTGGTGTTGCGCCGGGGTTGTCTGTGTGCACCACCACCATCTCAGAATAGCAACAAAGGCGAGCGAGACACTTGAAGAGAAGGCTGTGCGGGTGCAAAAGCAGCGCCAGGGCAAAGCCAACGCACGCGCCGCTCAGAAGGCGAGCGGCTCGCGGGAACATTCTTTGTCCGTTCACAACCGTGTTGTTATCGCGTCCCACCTCAAGTGGGACGAAGAGACAATGCCGGCGAGGGACGCACATCAAGTGGGCCACTTGATGTGCGTCCCTCGCCATCCGCTTGGCCACGTGTCCAACGATCGGCCTGCGTTTTTTGATAAGATGGCGCCCTTGCTTGGCCATGGTACGAAAACCCACTTTCACGCGTTCCGCGAGAAACTATCCCTCTCCAGCCCAAAGCAAGCACCTTCCCATATGAATGCGATCCACATACTCCAATGCCCATCCTGCTTTCTTCGTACTAGTTATAGCGCCAAGCGACAGCGACGGAACCGATCGGCGCGCAGCCCAAGGGCGTCGACCACGTCTGCACCGATATTTTCTGGCACCTCGTTTACGACGAAGGAAGCATTATGGATCAGAGTCTTGGCGTGTTAGCAGCGTCCAAGTACGTACAAAGGGAGCGGATTGACGTGCGGATGGGTGACAGCTCCTGCAAGCAGATCGTTGAGCGACATGGTGGCCTCCTCCTGGCCCACGCCGTAGATGCTCCGTTGGCGCAGACGTAAGCACTGCTGCAAGAGAATATATCGCAGATCCAACCCCATTGGCCGTCGACTAGGACGGCCAAACTCGATCATGAGGGTGCTCCGCGTGGGGCCAAAGATGGGCACAAGTGAAACCAATGATACTGCGCTGTCGACCGAACACTCGATGCGGATGCGACGCCACCACTCGCGCCAAAGCGGTGGCGTTATGTCTTTGTCGGTGCGCCCGACTCTGGGCGAGCTAGGTCGTGCCACGCACAAACTGCAGGTGTGTGTACACACATGTAGCACGGATCGCCCGAGGGCCAACGACGTCCCGTATGTCCTGAAGGCGCTGCCAGAAAACGATGTTGGCGCGGGACGCACTGCTGGGCACGATGATCGAGGCAACGGTTGTCGATTGCATTTCTAAAATCGAAACATTGATACTTTTATTTGGAGTACGTGGCAGCCTGACAAGGCGTCGCAAGGATTTGGAAAGGTTGATGCCGCTCTGCGATAGCCCTAAATTACGTAGTCGAATGGTTTCGAGGTGGGATAGGATTGTGACAGTGTGCACAGCTATTACACCGAAGACGGTTTGTTGTTGTCGGAATATTACGTCACGAAGGCTGTGTTCGCGTCGACTTCTTTTAGTCGAGGTTTGGACACTGGCCCACCACCAGGTTCGAGTCCCGGAGGGAGCTCCACTTTCTGATTTTTTACAAGCGGCGGTGAAAGGCTGTCGTATAAGCACCTCTACACGGCGCGTCAGAACCACAAAGCGCAGTATCGCAACCACAAAGTTGCTGTGTCACACTCGCCACCTGGAATCCAACAAAAATGTGTAGTACAATAGTTGCTATTTGGAACACTTAGAAATCCAAGTCGCACTTGTGGCGACGATCGGCGCGTGGGCTGAGCGCGTCGACCACGAACTTGTCCATGCTTTTGGCAGCCTCTGAAGCACAAATGGGACGTCGTGGACTTGCGCCAGCGCCTCGCAGATCGCTCGCTTCTCCAGATCGTAGTTGTCGCGCCCGATGGTATTCAAGGTGAGGCGGCGAAGGTGGCGGCCCGCAGCAACGAGTTCTGGAAGCACGTGCAACACATCCAGCAGACACATTGACAGGCTCAGCGACGTCAAGCGTCGCAATCGCAACACGCCAGACAGCACAGCCGCAGACCCATCGTGCGTCAAATCCTCATCGTCGACAGACAGCGTCTCGAGATGCATGCACGTCGTCGCGAGCGTGTCTATGAGCAGCTCTATCGGGGTCAAGAGGTTGCAATCGCGAAGCTCAAGCGATGCCAGCGCCGGGACCGACGACAAGCCCGCGATCAATGCCGGCATGTGGTCATCGTCAAACACGGATACCGTAAGGGACTGCAGTTGCGACAGCATCGGCGCCGCGGCCGGGCATGTCGCCAGCTGCCCAAAGCCGTTGCAGAGAAGATGCTCGAGCTGCGTGGGCCCGACGGCGGTCGCAAGGTCCGTCATCGTTGCAATGTCGCCGGCTCTAATGAACGGCATATCCCAAGTCAAGCTCTTCAATGACACGGGAAGCGTACGACCATGGAAGCCACCGAGGCTGCGGACGTTTTCGACAGCGAGCTCTTGAAGGGTTGTGCTGGCTTGCAGCGCATCGCAGAACGCAATGGCGCCCTCGTGGTCCATCTGGGCGACATCGGCCAATCCGAGCTTCGTCGCTGGCGCCGTCGAGAGCCACGCTGCCAAGCGATGCCCGAGTCGTGGCGCGGTAGTCACGCCCCGGAGGTCAAGAGACAAGTCGTGGACATGCGGGTGGGCCACGACAGCGAGCAGATCGTTGAGCTCGACGGCCCCGTTCTCCGAGTAAGAATGGGCATCGATAGACACTTGGCACAGACGTTGGCAGCGCTGCAAGAGGAGGTTGCTGATCGCGCGGCCTTGGCCTTTAGTCATGGCGCCTTCGTCGAAATCGAGAAAGACGCAGCTGAGCGCAGGTCCGAGGGCGGCAACGAGCGAGGCCAGTCGCGCTGCGTCGCGGATCACATACTGGAGTTCGATGCGTGGACGCAGCGGCAGCGTCGCCGCCAGCAGCGCCAAGACCAAAGGCGGAAACTCCATGTCGTGCAGCACAATGTGCGGCCAGTTGGCGATGACCGTTGATGGCGTTGTCAAGGTGCAGTCGCGAAAGGCCGAGAGCGCCGGCGTCCAGAGCGAGCGTGGCACCGCATGCAGAAAGCTCATCAAGTCCGCTTGGTTGTCCAAGCTCGTGGCAATGGCCTCGATGACGTGCGGAAGGGCGAGCGCGTCGGGCAGCGTCACACGGGCGGCCTTCTGCTTGCGCACGCCGTCATTCATCTTGGTTTGTGGTACCAGAACCGGTGACCGGCGAGCGTCCAAGTTTCGTATCCGGATGCACGATCCGATTGATAGAAAGTCTCCAGTAAATCTCCAGCAGCCAATCCAATGCAAGAAAACGTCGCAGGGTTGACATCCAAAGATGCACGCCACGGCCATCCCTTGGTGCAAGCCACGAAGGCTTGGAGCGTTGGAGAGACTCAGCTCGCAGAGCGTCGATCTGGCTTGAAGCGCATCGCCGATGCGCGCAATGTATAGGAGGTGGAGCGACGTCGCCGGTGCTGTCGCGAGCCACGAGCCAAGAGCCGCGAGCGAAACTGAGGTCGACGGACAGCGTCTCGACATGGAGGTGGGCGAAAACGGGCAGAAAATCACTGAGCTTGACGAACGCTTCGTCTGCCGCGCGGTTGGCGGTATCCATGACGTGGCACAACAATACTGTCCGTCTAAAGCCGTAAAAAGGGATGTGATTCATTCCGTCAGCAGTCGACAGCCTGCCAAAAGACGTTGCTATCATTACGAGACAGCTGTCTGAGCTTGGATTTGCTCAAGCGCCTTGAGGGATCGGTGTCTCACACCGGTCACGCCACGTTACGCGGGTCCTTGATTTGCACCAGCGAGGAAATCTTCTCTGTAGCTTTAAGGTCGTAGGAGGGGCCGTGAACCTTCCTTGGCCACTCGGCGAGGTCTGGAACCAAAAGGCGATGGGCGCCTCACGACACTGCGATACATAGCCCTTCGTAGTCGAAGGGTTTGAAAGGTGGAATACCATTCTGAAAGTGTGCACAGCGACATCGAATACAGATTGTTGTTGTTGGTATGCTACAGTGTTAGTCAGATTAAAGGCGCACCCCATTGCAAAATATTTCCGGAAAACAGCATCGTATTTTCCGTACGATATAACACTTATATATAATACCTTTCATCTTGCATACTTGGCCTGCTGGCGCAGTGGATACGTTGTAGGAGTGCGAGGGGTGGTCGCGGGTTCAGTCCCAATAAACGTTCAAGCAGTTTAATCAACGTACTTCAGGAGGCCTGCAGGGTGGCTCTGCTGTGATCAAATCGACACCATTCGTTTGATTGTATACCTCCACATCACGATACCTCTAATTTATTATGTCAGGGCTCAATTATTTAATATTGAAGGTTTACGCATTTTTTTGAAAATGGGGTGCGCCTTTAATCTGACTAACACTGTAGTACATCGTGTGGAAATTTCGCGACAAGGACAACCAACCGTATTACAATAGATACGAGGCTCAAGCCCCGTATGCGTTGTCCGTTTCTCATCTTTTCCCATTGGTATCGGAGCCACAAAGTTGCTTTATCACACTCGCCACCTGGAATCCAACAAAAATGTGTAGTACAATAGTTGCTATTTTGCACGCTTAGAAATGCAACTCGCACTGGTGGCGACGATCGGCGCGTGGGCTGAGCGCGTTGACCACGAACTTGTCCATGTCTTCTGACAACGTCTGAAGCACAAATGGGACGTCGGGGACTTGTGCCAGCGCCTTGCAGATCGCTCGTTTCCCCATATCGTAGATGTCACGCCCGATGTTCATCAAAGTGAGGCGGCGAAGGTGGCGGCCCGCAGCAACGAGCTCTGGAAGCACGTGCAAGACATCCAGCAGACGCATTGGCAGGGTAAGCGTCGTCAAGTGTGGCAATCGCAACACGCCAGACAGCACAGCCGCAGACCCATCGCGCGTCACCCTCTGATCGCTGACATGCAGCATCGAGAGATGCACGCACGTCGTCGCGAGCGTCTCCATGAGCAGCTCCGCCGACAACGAGAGGTCGCAAGTGCGAGCCGTCAGAGACGTCAGCGCTGGGACCGACGACAAGCCGTCGATCAATGCCTTCATGTTGTCGGCGTTCACACCGGAGACGATGAGGCACTGCAGTTGCGACAGCATCGGCGCCGCGGCCGGGCATGTCGCCAGCTGCCCAAAGCCGTTGCAGAGAAGATGCTCGAGCTGCGTGGGCCCGACGGCGGTCGCAAGGTCCGTCAGCGTTGTGTCGTCGACGAATCTGTTAGGGCGGATCTTCCACGCCAAGTTTTTCAACGACACTGGGAGCGTGCGACCGTGGAAGCCATTGAGACTCGGTACGTCGTAGACAATAAGCTCTTGGAGGGTTGTGTTGGCTTGGAGCGCATCGCAGAACGCGATGACAGCATCGTCGTCCATTCGGGCGATATAAGCCAATCGGAGCTTCGTCGCCGGCGCCGTCGAGAGCCACGCTGCCAAAAGATGCCAAAGTCGCGGCGGCGCGATAGTCGCGCGCTGCATGACAATGCTTACATCCTCGACATGCGGGTGGGTGACGACTGCAAGCAGGCTGTTGAGCTCGACGGCCTCGTTCTCCGAATAAGAATGGACCGAGATAGACACTTGGCGCAGACGTGGGCAGCGCTGCAAGGGGAGGTCGCGTGATCGCTTG
>NW_012156407.1:60200-77482 GCF_000151545.1 Saprolegnia parasitica CBS 223.65
TGGTCGCAGCGGCAGCGTCGCCGCGAGCACCGTTAAGACCAAAGGTGGAAACGCCATGGTAGACAGCACAATGCGCGGCCAGTCGGCGACGAGCGATGCTGGCAGGTCCGTGGCGCAGTCGAGAAAGGCCGAGAGCGCCGGCGTCCAGAGTGAGTGTGGCAGCGCGTAGAGAAAGCTGCTAAAGTCCTCTTGGTTCTTCAAGCACATGGCAATGGCCTCGACGACGTGCGGAAGCGCGAGCGCGTCTGGCGGCGTCGGACGAACCACCTTGGTCTGGCGCCCGCTGTCGGCCATCTCGCTTTAACTTGCAATTACTGTAGGCCCCTTCACGGTCCGGTTCGGCTAGGAGCCGGCTGGAAAAATGGAACCAAAACCGTTGACGTTTGGAGCCGAGCCGAACCAAGCTGGACGGCTTGAGCCGAGGAGACCGAGGGATCTCGAGTTAGCAGGAACGGTTCGTGTTCAGAGTCGCAAAACTTATATTCAGTAATCAACTCCGGTACTTTATTCGCGCTTAATATCGCCATCAAGGTAGTACTGGATGACGGGGTCTTCGATGGCCATCTCCAAGAGGTCCACGCGCGCTTTGAAGTCGTCGAGTGCCTGTACTAGTAGGTAGTCGGTTGGGAGCGGGAAGTCCAACGCCTTTGCAAGCTGCAGCCACAACTGCGTGCACTTTTGGGCCTTGAATATGTTGTCGCCAAGGTTGTCTCGTCCTTCGAAGACGCGCTTAGCCGCAGTTTGTTGGCTCGCTCGCTCGCTCGGCACCGACGTGGCCGGGATCGAGAGGTCGTCCATCGCAATCTTCTACAGCACGGGGCACACGACCTTGTGCGACCGCCACCACTCGAGTATATCTTCGTCCTTGTCGACCTGGGGCAGCGCAGCGTAGCGATCGATCTCGAAGTTGTCGAACCTCACGTCGTTGGTGCCGAGACGCCGAAGAGGTTGAGCTCGTCGCCCTTGTCGCTGGGCAAAACATCGGCGTCTCGCAAGTTGACGCCGACGCATGCTATTTTCGATGATCTGACGCTCGGCCTGGAACTCGGGCTTCGTAGTATCACGCGCGCACCTTGGATCGAGGAACTTGGCAATTGTAGCAGCCTCTTGTAGTACATGTACCGTATACGGGTATGCTACGGTGGTGGCCAATCATGAATGACGATGGAGCCACAGTTCCTTGAGCAGTTCGCCTCGGTTAGGAGCCGGCTTAAAAAATGGAGCCAAAACCGCATCCGGATTGGGCGAAAATCGGCAATATATAACCAATCCGAGCCATGCAAACGTGACCACGTAGCGTCGCTGGTTGGCTTTGTCGTTTGAAAACCTGTCGAGCGGCATTCCAGGCAATATCTGACAAAGGCAACAAAGACGATGTCGATCGTGGGCGTGAAGCTGCAGTTGGTCTCTGCGCTCCTTGCAGCGTGCGACCTCACGGGTGTCGGATAGGTGGTCGTTGTTGACACATGATTGGGCGACCTGTTTCCTAATCTACGCCGCAACGCGATCTGAGTTGCTTCAACAGAACCGCCGACCATTTTCTTCAACGGAAGTTGTCCTCCGTGACGCAGCCCCGCGTCCTTTGCTTACGCTTCTGATCGTCCTGACATGCTCGCCAAAGCGTTTGCGTTGATGTGCCCGAAAAGCCATCGTCCGTGTTGCTGAATGAGCCTCGTTCAGCCTTTCAGAAGCTGCTGTCGCCCTACAAAGCGCCTCTTAGAGCCGCTGTCAGTAGGCCACGTTCAGATTGCACAAAGTGCCACCGCTATTCAAACGAGGGACGATTCGAACGGGAGTGAAAGCAACGAGAGACGACCCAACATGTGCTTTCGAGAGGCCAAAGCTTGAGAGACGTTCGACAGGACGAAGCATACAAAAGCATGACCGACCTCCTTGCTTTCTTGCAGCGGCACTGGCGTCCACAGTCCAGACTCACCTGGATCTCGCGACAGTATTAAAAATGGTGGCTCGGCCTAGTAGCGTGACGTTTCGTCAGATGGTCGGGTCGATGAAGACCGAGTCACCGGCTCTTAGTGCCGGTCTACCCATGTGTCGTGGCGGATCGACTGCTCGTGCAAAGGCACTGCAGCATCGAAATACGCAGGACCGCATACTATGTACTATCCAGTGCTGAAGACATCACGCCGGGAACCGGAGAAATCAACAGAGGAAAATCACAAGAAAATGAAGTTCGTTCTCATCCAGCCGACCATCGGCGATGTTCTCGCCGCGTCGACAAACGATGGATGCACCGAGTATTTATACACTGTACCGGTACCGGTAGTTATAGAGACGCTGTTGACGGCCATCTTGAGCGTGGCGTTGTCGTTAAATCGCCGCCAAACGACAGGTATCCCAATGCTTACGCACGCTCGTGCAGGTGCGGTGACCACGCCCGTTCCAATGGCCATTGATACAGCCCCACTTTGCACCATCTATTCTATTGATCTATTCTGGCATTTTTCAAAAAATTGAAATCGTATTTCGCTGGATCCTGCCTTGTAAAGATACCAAAGGCGATTCGGCCAGCGACGGCGGACTGCTGCTATGCTGGCAATTGACGAGCGCTCGTGTAATGGGTCGCGCCACATCGCGCCGCACGCACGATGGCCTCCGTCCTAGTGTATGTGTCCCAGACTGACGCCAGGAGCCTTTGGTCGTCCGATGGGTGCATGCCCACTCTGGTCAACACAAGAAAACGATGTGGAACCGGCGGGCACATCCCAAAGACGGGCGGCGCGGGCCCCCCATACAAATCCCAAGTGTATTGTCATGGCTTTGTGTTTCCGTGTTTTTTCGCCGTCGTCGGATATGTATTTTCCATGCATTTTTACACTCGTTTTTTAGTAGTTAATACAAACACGCTGTATACAAATATGCATTTGCATCACCCAGATCGCTACTGAATCGTAAAGCCGGGAAAAACCATGGCGTTGGACACTCTACCAGGTGTAATAGGCCCGACACCATGCTGTAATACGCACGCGCCAATCACGATCGAGCAGGTGGACCCACACACCTCATTTTCCATTTGGACGCGATTTATGCAAGCGACCGCCAATTCCGTAAAGAAGCTCACGAGTGCCACCAGCCTCGACGACTACAGCACGGTCCTCGCCGCGTGGCCACAATGGAAGTGCTGCATCAACGGCAGCCGCGTCATTCAAGCCAACTCGAAAAAATTCCTCTTTTTCCAAAAGGTCGACGTCGTGTACCATGTCCGCGTCGCGACCGCCACGCACCGCTGGATCGTGCACCACACGATCGCCGACTTTCGCCAGCTCCACGAAGCGCTTTTGGCGGCGGCTGCCAACAATGCCGCGTTTGCAGACGCGCTCGTGCACTTTCCGCTGCCGCGCGAACACTTATTTGGTCGTCGCGACATGCTCGTCATCAAGGGCATGTGCGGCAACTTGGAACACTACCTCGTCAACCTCCTTCGCTACATTCAACGCACGGCGTCGGACAGCGACAGTGCACGCATGGCCGACCTGCTCCGCGTGTTTCTGAGCCCGCCAACGTGCCTTGCCGACCCGGTGGACGCAGCTCCGATGGCGCGCGCCAAGATTATTTAACTATCGCCTCGTAGTAGGGCACGACACCTCTTATTTAACACGGATTGCTTTCCTCATCTAAAGCCATTGGTATGTTGGCCATCAAGGTGCAGAAGAGCGCAGACGACAAAGACAATGCAAACGCTCGGCTTTAACAAATGCAACCTGTCGTTGTGATGTACTAGCATACAGTATGTGTCTGGTGCTCTGGACAACAAAGACGCACGCAATAGCGTGGTCCGGCTCTGTGGTGTGGTCAAGGTGTGCGAAAGGCTGTGGACCGAATTGAGATTCGACACAGCAGCAACCACGCAGAACAGAACCACACTGCACGAAAAAAATCTCATGTCGATCAACATTCTGGTTTGGAACGTTCTTGGAAAGACCACGCGTCGTCGCCATAGACACATTCACATAGTCATAAAGCGTTCGCCCACGGAGGCGGAGGAGCTATTCCATGTCGAGTCCCGTGGAAACAAACGCGTGCTGGAACCCCACCCCTAAGCTACAATGCCCGTTGCTCTTCTGGAAGTGGTTTTCCATGGCCGTGTTTGCTCGTTCTACCCGAATTTTCTCTGGCTAGACCGACTTGCGGGCAAGAATCGTGTTAGCCCACCATGCTCAAGGCTTCTTTTGCTCTCTTGGCCAAGACCGTGGTGGATACAGCAGGTTCGCATTTTGAATCGAACCTTATAACTCATGTATTCGGGAATGTCTGGATCTGGTTATATCTCGTGGGCATCTATCTCGTTGTCGCCGTCTGGATCTTTTGGCCCTTTCTAGACAATGTCGCTCACTGTTTTGACACGGCATAGTCTCAAAGAGCACAAGTTGAATTTCATTCGGTATGCGCATCGGCTAGCTCGGCGAGAACGTCGCCGTGACAACCCTCCGGTTTGCACCAGCACCCGAGCACCTTGCCGCGCACATCGCTCAAGTCGACGTCCCCGCGCGTGATTTTTTCTGTTATGTAGTCCCGGTACCGTTGAACGACATCGTCTCGGGTTCCGGCACGGCCGATCTTGAACGGATTGCCCCAGACGCTGCCAGGCATCGCGGGCTTGCCGTCGCGCGCCGCCATGCCACGACCCACATATTTGTGGTGCGGCGACGCGGCCAACCACGCGTCCAGGCTACGGTAGCCCATGCGTCGGAGGCTCTGTGCGTTGACGTTGACAACGGTGGTTGGTGGGGTTCGAGGCACTGGTGGCGATACGTGCCGATGCGCTGCTGATAGGGACGCGATGATGGCGCGCGCGTCGTGGAGCTCGGACGCGAGCGAGTGCACTTGGTTCAGCAGCGTGCGGATGCGATCGTCGGGCGGAAGCGCCGACGTGCAGCACACGCAGTGCGTCACGTCGAGAGGGTTCTCAAGAGTGCATTGTGGACAGGCGAGCGACATTTGGATGGATCGCCAGACGTGTTGGCTCCAAGGAATGTGTGGAAATGACTCTCGCTGTAGAAATCGAATCCACGCTCTTGTGAATGATGGTTCCCTCGTAACCTTCGACGCATTTTCGTCGCAGCGTCCGACGCTCGCATCACTACCATTCCCTTCAATCAGACAACTTGTACGTGTAGTTGGCCACTACAAATTGAACCCGTAGTGCGTTTGCAAGAGTGCCCCCAAAGCTCGTGCACGCGATGACAACGCTCTGTCATCGACGCCGGCCATCGGCGAGGATATCTCTGGCCTCCTCAAAGATGACGTAGAGACCGATGTAGCGACTAGTGTCCTGCATGCGTCTGCTGCCGACGTTGCCGTTGTCGAAGGCGTTGATGCGGTGCCTCCGACGTCACTGACCATTGACGACCACTGACACAACGATTTTGCTTCTTGGGCGTGTAAGTGGTTTTGGTGCGCATCTCTTCTTACCCAAGGGTCAATAGAAGGGTTCCTAACAACGCTATCGACCACTCCAAGGTCCTGTCGCCTCCCGCGCTGTTTAAATGACCCGCGATGCCATAAGTGCAATCTGGGCCATTTCTGCCACTTTGCCGCTGGAGGTTTGAATCGATCGGCTGTCCAATCGCCTCGTTTTAAAACCGCTTACCAGGCGCGCCGAAAATACATCTCCACAGTGCAGAATTTGGTCTTTGGCGGCATGAAAGGACCTGAGAGCGTCAACGGGGTCGTCGCACCCGCGGCGCAGAGCCGCAAGCGCAAGGCGTTCCTGTACATCTTCAACAGTGTCACGGCCATCGTGGCGGTATGGTGTCACCTTCTTTTGTACCTTAACTTCGTGTTTCATGCTAAAAGTGTAGATTACCGTCATCTTTGTCGTCAACACGACGGGGGTCGTGCGCACGATCGAGACGCTGCTTGGAAGCTACGACACGCCCCGGTCGTACGGCTATCACTCGTTCAACATGCCATTTTTGCTCCGCGAAGCGGCGCTCTCGGGCCCTAGTGTCCAGGACCGCATCACGACAGTACGCACTTTCTATATCATTTTTGATGGCTCACCATGTGCTTCATTAGCTCCTCAATGCAGGGCACCACGTGGCCTACTTGGAGAAAGAATCGACCGACGCGACGGCCACGCGGTTCCAGCCAAACGGCTGCGCCACGATTGTCAATGCGACGACAGAGCGCATTTACGCACCGGCCCACGTGTCACTTTTGATGAAAAACATGATGGTCGACTATGGCATGGCAGCCAGTGTGACCGACAACAGCGCGATTGCTATCGTCGACTGTTCTTTTGAAGGCCGCCTCGCCCAAGACACGACGGCATTCAAGGTATCTTTCAAGAAATAACGTATCAAGTTGATACATGGATACTAGGCGTATTTGCTCGAGCGACACCTCAAGTGGATTGTGACGTTTCAGCTGCAGACGATCATGGCCAACATTCCGGCGCGGCGCGACACGATGCCGACGGGCACGGTCACCATCACCAACATGACCATAGCATCCTTGCAAGTTGCGCCCACGATACCTCCCGGTGACGCTTTGGCCGGCCTCTCGTCGACCGAGGTATATTTACTTCGATTGTTGATTTTTGATTTTTAAAATTGATTTTCAACTGGGGAATTAGGTGGCGATTCACCGCATGTTTTCATCGCGTGGGTTTCCCTTCAACACGGCAGCGTTTGACGAAGTGTACATCAACTCGACCACGAGCACGGGCGCGTGGAACACCTACGTGCTTTCGACGGAGCTGGAAATGATCCTCCAGGTTTTCAACTTATTTTTTCCATTCATATGGTCGAACGTGGCTGGGCTAGGGATATGGTGGCATGTACCGCGGGTCGCAGAACGAACAAGCCAACTACAATACGTTTGTGTGGCAATTGTCGCCGAATCCGCTCGACCCGATTCACTACTTCAACTACGAAGGCGTCGGGCGCATCAAAAACTCGTGGGCGTGGGGCCAAGCCTTGGTGAGCGGTTTCCTCTCGTTTACGATCATTACGAGCACGGTACACGTCTTCAATGTTGCTCGAATATGTTGAACTGAGAATGGACATGTTGTCGTAGATCATGGCGTGCATCATTTCCAAAAATATTCACACCGCAACCGGCGTCTGGTGGATTCCCGACATTTCGCCGTCCGTGGGCTCGGGCATTGGGTTCCGAGGCGTTCTCACAATCCTCGCATGGTGGATCGATGGCTGGTGGGCGCTTCAAGAATGGTACATATCCGCTTTTGGCTCGTTTTATCAAGAGTACATAAATCCCATTGGATTTATGTCCTCTTGGATTTTATGTACTCTTGGATTTATGGATAAATTTCTTTTTTCAGGTCGTACAACCAAGGCAACGCGCGCAACCAGTTGCTTGCGATGTATGTTCTCACCGACTCCATCAAGTCGGACTGCTTGAGCCTCTTTCTCGCGGGCGCCGCGCTCATTGCAACCAACTTTCGGCTGCGTGTGAACCCCGCGGTGCGTTGTCTCGACAGTGTCACCAACGGATTCTAACTGTGTATTGCTAGATTCCAGTGATCGTGTACATGATTGTCTACTCGCAGCGCGAAGCCATCGTGGCCAGTCTCGGTTTTATTCTGACCCGTACTTTTTTTGTTTTTCGGAATGTTTTCATGATTCAATGTGTCACTGTAGGGGCCAACGACGAGCTCATTGCGAACCAAATGCTCAACGTCGTGCCGTCCGACTCGTCGGGTCTCGACATGTGGATGTGGCACGAAAAGCTTGACTTTAACGCGACCATTGTCTTCAACGAAATGACGTGGTTGTACATCGGTACGTGCATTGATTTAGCATCAAAAAGACGACTTTACCATCATGGATGTAGCGCTCATCATATTTGCGCTCTACTGCGCCATGAATCGCTTCTACACGGCGCGGTTCACAGACCACCTCGTCGAAGCCGCGCACACGCGCGGGACCATGTCGGCCGACACGGTACAATTTTCTCATGTTGTTGCGATTTCATGATTTAGAGGACTATTCGTGTAGGGAGGCACGGGTGCGACCACTGGCAAGTCGGGTAGCACAGAGAACGCGACATGCTTTGAGAGCAGCACGGTACTTGCACTTGTTGCGATATTTGGCCATGTGAAAGTGCGTTCGTAGGGCGAATACTTGCGCCATAAATATGGTCTCATGTCGTACCACGAGAATTACCTCTTCATCAAAGGTCAGCATCATCTCCCTTCACGTTGCGACTTGTTTGACAACATGCAAAATCATTCCTAGGCATGAAGTACGCGTCGCCGTCCGGAATTTGGACGTCGGGATGGGTCGTCGTCGACAACCGGTTCCTCTTTCGAACCGACGACATCATGAAGGTAAGAAGCTAGAAACGACTCTGTGGCATATTTTTTGGTGAAAAGGAGAGCAACTATTGGTGTTTTTGTAGGTGTTTTTCAACATTTTACTGTGCCACGACATCTTTCGCGCCCACTGCCATGTCATTACGGAGAGCAAAGTCGACAAGACGGTGATCCGCGTGTTCCGCAAGGACATTACCATCAAGCAACTCTTCACCCTCTCGCTTCGCCCGCTCTCGTAGACCTTTCGATCGCTCGTTCCATCATCTCCTCTACATACACTTCATCATTTTCTTGACTATTTCCAAACATTTCGAAACCATAGTTTCTAGACGATCGCGTTCAACCGCTCGGTCACGCTGTAGGTATACTACAATATTTCTAAACTTGTGGGGCCCTTTCTGCAAACGTGAGTACTTCTTTATAAGGCCGGCATGAAAATTAGGCACTTTACAACCCCGTCTCCACGCGCGCAGATAAGTCGATGAAGCATTAGATTGAAATTCAAGACAGGCATGTACAACATAATTTTTGACGGTGCTGGTCATTCGGTTGTCGCCATCGTCTAGAACACCAGTTTGCATACATTTAAATTGAGCGCCGTTTTGCTCGAGTCGGAACCGCCTCGATCAACTCCAGAAGGCGCTTCGTCGCGGCATGTCTTTCGGCAATAGATTGAAATTCTGCATCAAAAGATGCCATAATAAAAACTCTGGCACTGAAAAAACACAGGCGTCGTGTATTATTAATGTACAGTTGTGTATTCTAGGGGAGGACCACGCTTCGTTTTATTCCCTTGCTTGCAAGAGATACTCCATGTATTCGCGGTGCCAACCTTTGTACGACTGACAGTGTGTGGTGAGCTCTTTACAACGTTTCTTCACGTCCGACGGCGCCACGGTGTCCATCGCGATAAACACGCGCACCACTCCTGAGTTTGCGGCGATGGCTTTAGCGAGGTTCACGTCGCGCTTCAAAGCGTCCCTGGCGCGCTCAAGTGCGTCCTTGGTCGCCACAAGGCACGCGTTGGCAGCTTCGAGGCTGAGCGTGGCCGCATTGCGCTGTGCGACGAGGCGCCCAGCGTTGGGGGCAAAGCTGTTGTCGATGGCGACGCGGAATTGGATGAGCAAACCAATGGCCTCGTTGACGTCCAGAATGGCAGACTCGAGGCTTTTAATTGTGGCCTTCATCGTTTGTTCCGCCACGTTGAGGAGCGGGAGGATCGCGTCCCGAAGCATCGCGGCATCGGCTCGGTTGTCGCACAGAAGAAAGCCACCAATGTAGCTTTCGACCTGGTCACACCACTGGTACATCTCTTGGGTCGCGCCTTGGTGGAGATCGAGTGCTCGGTCCATGTGGGTGTAAATCGCCTTGATGTACTCAAGCGCTTCGGGGGAATACTGGTACTTTTCGTCGAGGAGCGCGAGGATCGACCCGCGGCAGTTGCCCCACCCGGCAGATTCTGCGTCGCGGCAGCGTGCAATGTCCTGAGGTGGAGGCGGCGGCGGCGTCGTCGTGAAGTAGTTTCCCATGCTCTGCGTTTTGTGAAATGAAGAAGATTGGTTTTCTTGCCGCACCAGCTGGATTGTGTCAAGTGCGAGCGTCAAGTGTCGAGTGGGCAAAAAATATCAAGTCGATGCGTCAGCCATTCGCTCTTTCAGCGTTGCTACGTGCACCCAGCGATCACGCTCGGCGCTTGACGACGTGTCTTCAACGCCGGATTTACTAAACCTTGGTCACCATGAGTTAACGAAAAGAAGCTACAAAACTGTCTTCCTAATTTTATTCCCAACAAACTACAGTGCATGCGTGCAATGCAAATGAACTATCCGGATATTGAATGCCCTTGACGCTGCTCACGGCGACGTTGCAAGGCCTGGAGACAGCAAGAAGCGGGAGGAAAGGAATGAAGGGTACACTACGGGGACGTATTACCTCGAAGCTCTTTTCCTGGTGACTTTTTAGAGTCCTCATTAGTTTCAAGTTCTCATGGCCCTATAAAGTCAGGACTCCAACTATTAATAATGTGTACCCTCCGGAGCATGGTCTTGAGCACACATGCAACGCATGCAAGGGGCGAATTTTGTAGAAAATCCGAGGCATTTGCTGGCAAGAACGGTGTCCTTCTCTTTATTGCATTACGAACGAAGTGTACTCGTGATGGCGAGCCTGATACGAGCTGCAGAGCACAACGAGCGCTTCGCTTTGCTCCTGGAGTTGCGGCATGTTGCGGTTGTTGAGCCGGATAAACTTGTGCACAATTCTGCTGCGGGTTTGAATGGCGTTGACTTGGTGTGAGTCGCGCTTCAGAACTTTGCAAGCGCGTTCGAGTGCCTCCTTGGTCGCTTGGAAGCATGTCTCGGCAGCGTCAAGCTTGCGCTTCACCTCGTTGCGCTGCCAGCGCCAGTCCTGCGAGCGGACGACAAAGTTGTTGTTGATGGCGACGCGGAACGCGGCGAGGTGCCCGATGGCGTCGTTGACGGCTAGCAGGCTGTTTTCGATGCTCTTCAGCGAGGCCGTGGTCATGGCCGGTGCCTTCTCGAGATGCTCAGCGACATCGATGCGCAGAGTCTTCGTGTCTTGCGTGTCACGCGTCGTGAGGTATGCATTGAGGTAGCTTTCGGCCTCGGAGCACCAGGTGAAGGTGCCTTCCATAGACGTCAAGTGTTGTTCGAGTCCACTGTTCATGCGCTCGCAAATGAGGTTGAGGACTTCGCGTGCGGTGCCTGGGTAGTCGTCTTTCCCTTCTAGGAGTGCGAGGACTGTGGCTTCGCAGGGCCCCCAGCAGGCGGCGAGCGCCTCCCGACAGCGCGCGTCGTCTATCGCAACTGGTTTCGGCCAAAATATTCCCATGGTCGTCAATTGAAATGTGATTGATGGCACGTAGCCGTGCCGCGACTTGATAGTGGCGGAACCATCAACAGCAATTACTGGACCGCTGATAAAATCCACTTGATACATAACATGCATCAAGTGGATTTTATCAACGGTGGTCGATGTGATAGTATCACATCGACCTCGGGCACTTGATACAAAGTAGCATGTTTTCAACGTTCAAGACAAGGCCTTGTGGATGGAATCGAATCAAGGGCATGTTACCCTGGTGCAACATCGACAGGATCGAGCCACAAATCATTTCCAACTCCCTCTCTCCCATGGGCAACTTCGCGACCAAGCCAACAGCATCCTCCGACAACGTGCAATGGATTGAGTGCCACAACGCCGTCACAACCTTCGTCGCCACCACGGCCTCGGCGCCAACGACGTACAAGCACTGCTTTGCGCTGGACAGCGCCCTCAAATCGAGCGCAACAGCTGCACAATGGTGCGCACGCGTCTTCACGCACACGTGCACGTTCACCGACAATCCAGACGACGACGACGCCCGATGGAAGCTCGTGGATTGCCTCCGGGAGGCACCCGGCGCCTTTGAAGCCACGGACGCGGCCTTCAAATGCAGCCTCGAGTCGCTCCGCCGCATGCGAGAGTGCATCGTCCAGTGCCATCGAGAACAACACGCCAACACGCCGATGCCACTGTCGTCCCATATCGAGGTCGACGCGTGCACCGTCCTAGCGACCGTACGCACGCCTCTTGAGATTGAGGACTGCAGTATGGAGCCTACGCCCCCGACGAGCGTTGAAAACGCGGCCGATGCGAGTGAAATCGCAACGCCCGTGCAGACCAGCCGCTTCCAAAATACGTGCGACCACGTGGAGGCAACGCAGACAGTGCTTGAAAAGGCCCTCGCGATGCTAGGTCAGGACTCGCGCCTCGTCGAGGGCGTGCTCAGAACTGCTCGCATTCTCTTTACGCTCCTCAAGCTTCAAGCGCCAAGCACAGACATGGTCATGACAAAAGCACACGAGCTCACTCGATTCTGCAAAGCGTACGAGAAGAAACACTCGATGCTCGTCCCACAAATCACTCCTTCGTGCATCCAAGCTCCGACGATGCTGCCTCGCCTGTGCGGTGACGACGACAATGTCAGCACCCAGCCGGCTCACCAGCTCGAGCAGCTCCGTGGCGGCGAGCACCAGCGCAATGACCCCGCGTCGGTCGTGGCTATTAGCCCAGCTACAGTGACTTCCAACGTTATCTAGTGTTGTTTAAGCACCTGTGTTTACTGGACGCCACTTGGCAGTGGAGCGTCTTTTGAATAGTATCGACGAAGTATCAATCTAGCCGTTTCATCCGTCTTGCGTGTTGCGACCCATCGATCACGACATGCCCACCAGCCGCATCGATGACCAAGAAGAAACTCGCGTCAATAATGTCGACAGGGCGTACTAAATGCGTCATCGCATGTACGGTTCCTTCGGAGCCGCCAGATGAGAGTGGAGCGAGTGGAAGGCTTGCAAGACCCTATTTATTGGCATGTTCGCACCATCTGGACACGGGCATCGGAGCACCCTATTTTTCTACTCTCATCTGCGGAGACCATTTGATAACATCTGCAGATTTCGGCGGAAAAACAGGGTGCCCAGATGCTATGCTTGGTGTTGCGAGCCTTCCAATACGATGAACAAGTACCGGTACGTACACTCTGGGACAATGTCGTGTTGCGATCGAGGAGCTGGAAGCCGCTAGCATTAGACCGATATGACCGACGAGACATGTATGACGCTGCAAAGTCTACCCGCGTGCACCAAACCCAAACTATCCAGTGCTGCACTTGATACTATTCAATTGGAGAGGATCGACCTACACTCTCAAGTGCAATATCGAATGTCACAGGACTCTTCAAAAAAGGCCATCTGGCCATGGCCGCCACGATCGAGCGACGACTCGCACCCGACGTCGTCCAAGCGATCGCGACCTTCCTCAGCGACGCCGACGACCTCTTCGCGCTCTTGACTGCGCTGCCACCGTGCCTCTTGACGGACGCGCTCACGAGTCTGCTGGCGCTATCGGCCACGACACCGCGCCGCCACCTCTGGCCGACGACCACCACCCTCCTCGCGTCCCTGCGCGACCGCATGGACCGCGTACAGAACGTTGCACGCTGCATGGTATTGTACCCGACCGTGACCTTGCCTGACCTCGACGACGCCTGGCTCGTTCCTCTCGGACCTGCCACGAGCGTTCGCATCACGATCGCGCTGCCGCAGCACGTGGCCATCGCCGCGTCGCTTTCGCCGCGCATCAGCTCGATCGACCTTTGCTTCGCACTCGATACGCACCTGCTCGACTGCAGCTTCTCGGCGCGCGACGTCCAGCAGCTTTGCACGTGGCTGCCAACACTGCCGCATCTGGTCCGGGTGCGCATTGGCTCGACGACAAGCATGCATAGCGTCCTCGCCGCCGTCATCGTCTCCCGGGCCACCGAGCTCGAGCTGGCGTCGACATGGGGCGATCCTCTCGCTTCGACGACGGCGCTCACAACATGGCTGGAGCGCGGTGACGCGACGGCACTGACCATCACGGCCAGCGTTCCTTTGATGTGCACGACCGAGCTAATGCTGGCGCTTATGTCTCTGCGACAGCTGCGTTCTCTGCGCCTCGAGGCCACCTTGTTGTCCCAGCAACTCTGCCGTCTCGATCAGCCTTGGCCGCCATCACTGCGCTCGCTGCACCTTTCGTTTGGTAACACGCACCACTTGTGCAAGCTGGCGCATCGGCTGGTGACGTGTCCGCGCCTGTCCTCGCTGACGCTCTCGGCGTCGCGCTCGACGAAGTGGGGTCCCATGCACCGTGTCGTCTGCGAGGCATTGCCAGCGCTGAGCCGACTGCGGTCGCTCACGTTGACGTCGTGGCATCTCACGCCGTCTTGCATGCAAAGCCTTGTGACAGAAGTCGTGCCACGACTACACGAACTGTCGCTTGACGACAACGACCTCATGGACGACGACGACGCGGTGCTCGCAAGCATCTTATCTCGCGGCACGTCTCTTTGTTCCTTGCGGCTCGTGCGTCAAGGCGTGAGCGATACGGTGGCCCTGGCGCTTGCAGGCGCCCTGCCCATGTGCCAAACGCTTCGCCAGCTGTACTTGGGCGGCAACCGCATTGGCTCGATGGGGGCAATCGCGCTGGTCCAGGCGCGTCCAGTGTCGCTGCGCCTCCTTGCGCTCAACAAGAACCCGCTCTCCAGTGGCGGTATCCTCGACATGGCGCAGGCCGCGGCTCGGAGACAAAACTGGCCTCTCACGATGGATCTCTCGTCGACGCTGTCCTTAGCCGCCGACCGCACCGCGTGCCGGTCGATCGTGCACTCGCTACTACCACCCCACATTGTTGTCCATCTCTAGTCGTGTGGTGCTTTCGTCCACCACGTTTGCTCCCGTTTTTATTTTTGTGACATTTTTGTGTCATTTTGAAGCCATTTGGCTGAAAAGACGATTGGAATCTGTACACGACATGCTTCAACCGCGCGGTAGTCGAGAGGTTCAAGTGTTCGACAGGAGAGAACGTAGTTGCGTATCAACGTCTCGACTGGGAACGATCATGACATCGGTACACGCACCGCCCTACGACCTGAATCCAGCCTGCGGCGCAACGATCTCCACGTCGTGCAAGAAGAATGCAGTCGTTGGACCGACTAGAATGCTAGAGCCCGCGTTCGTATCCAGCTATTCTACTAAACTAGTAGGTCGCGTTTGTTGTTTGACACCAGAACTAGAGGTGTTTGGGCCGGTATGGCGACGAGAGGCTCACGCAGGGTGTGGGTGTTTCTGTCGGCGTCGTCTGCTTGAGTCCTTGCAGCAGCACCGAATGCACGCTGGGCTTGACCTGCGCCGCGTCCTTGAAGAAGCCGACGCGCAACGCGTCTTCGCTCCACACAATCGATGCAGGTGTCCACCTACCAAAATCGATCTCATTTCGATTCACAGGACGTCGCAAGGGAGATGACAGTACGTGCGATGCAAGTCGTTCGTGAGCGCATGCAAGTCGGCGCGCCACTCGGTGCGGTCCGACTGGTCGGACGCGAGCGAGATACCTAAGTCACTTGCTCGTCGTTTGCTAAAACAACGAGATGATTACCCGTGTGGGCGAGGCTCGGCATGACGATCACGTTCCGCTTGGGCTTGAGGACGTTGTGTCTTGGGCACAAGTGGGCCTCGTCGGCATAGTGCTTCTATTCAAACCATATCGATGTCATGCATTTGGTGGCTTTCAGAGTCGACCTCGGGGTCCTACATCCAGGAACCATTCGACAACGGAGCCATTGTATAAGGTAGCACCTCGCTCGGACTGGCGTCGTGCGCAGTCAAGTAGTAGACATCGGGGTTGCTTGTCGACGAGCGAAGACCGTTGAGATACGGCAGCGCATGGCTCGAAGAGCGCAGCGCCGGCGAGGCAAAACAATGGACGCACGTTGCAGTCTACTCGAGCCAAGACAATATGTCCACACTTGTGTACGACAGGATGGCGTACGGCGTGGGAAGGACGCGGGTGGTGGCGACGCACAGGACTCGACATCCGACGCTTTGGACGGACGAGCGAAATTGCACGTGTCGAGCGGTGGCTATTTTTGTCGATTGCAAGTCGATAAAGCACAAGCTAAAACGAATTGAGTAGTGTCTATTCACACGGTTGTTTCGATTACAGTGATTCAAGACACAATGTTCAATGCCCAACAAGGATGGTGCAGTGAGGACTCGACTTTTATCCGGCATGAGCTCGATTGCAGCCACTTTTCAACTACCGTCATACACGCATGGGCGAGCGTAGCAACCGGTTTCACTCCTAACCTTCAAAACTATCAAGTTGATAGCTTTGAAGTTTAATAGTGAAACTGGTTGCTACCTTGAAAGTTTAGAAGGTTACTAGTATTAATCCTTCTAAACTTTCAACTAGTGTGAGCTATTCGTCCATTTTGGGTTCAACAGACCCATCGTTGCTTGTGCTCGTGTATGCGGCAAGGGCACTGCGTGTCGTCGTCGTCGACGGCAATGCAACAGGTCGCAACAATTTCTAGGCAGCAAAAGACTCGTGCATGGCTGTACGTGTCTGCACGACATCAGTGTGGTACCCAGCACAAGCACTGTAACACATGTTGTCGTGCAATCAGAGGACGGTCACTTCGATCGCACCTCCTGCCTGCGCCCGCGTCCTTACCCCGTCTACACTTGTGGAGGCCCTCGTGCGTCGTACGACTAACAGACAATGTGTTCATCCTCGACATGCTCGTACCCGTCGTTGTTGTGACGCGTTGACCAACACCAAGGGCATTGCCCATTCGTCAGCGGACGGGTTACCGTGCCCCGCCTTGTCTCGTATTTGGCCCACCGGCTCGCATCTGCCAACCAAGGGAATAATTTATTCCCTTGCTGCCAACCAAGCAACGCACGGTCAATTCGCACCAAAGCTACGGTATGAATTACGGTCTCGCACCACCTTGTCTAAACTTTAGACAAGGTGGTGTCGGCCCGTCTTTTCCTTGGCACGACCCAACGCATCCGTTTTTTCACAAATATACCGTATTTTCATCGATGCCGTCTTTTTAAAATCGACCGTATTTTCGTATTTTACAGAAAATTCACCGTCTTTTCACGTGTTTGAGATTGGTGTGACACCAGCTGGTCCGGGCGCCTCATCGTGGCACGGGCCATCATCATTGGCACATCGCGACGATGGTGCTCAAGATGGCCGACGACGGCGTCGCAGCCGCGTATGCGTCGGCGCTGCACAGCCTCGCGGGCACGACCGGTGCCCACTGCGTGTACCAGACGCTGCATCCGCAAGACGAGGTCCCAAGCCTCGACGTCGATGGCCTCGCTAGCCCGGTCGCGTGGCCGCTCTACACGGACGAGCGCGACGAGCTCATGGAGCTCTTCCACGGCGACGACCGCGCCTGCGTCGTCGTACCGTCGGCGCAAGCCACATTCAGCGACGACGTGGACGAGCCGCTGCTCGGCGCAATCACGGACAACGTCACTGAAGCGCCTTGGCATTCGATCGGCGTTCAGCGCCGAGCTGTCGCACCTCGTGCTCGAGAGCAGCGGCGTCGCGTCGACGAGCCATCTGGCTCGCGCGCAACCCGAGCGAG
>NW_012156407.1:77582-91127 GCF_000151545.1 Saprolegnia parasitica CBS 223.65
CTCGCTCTACAGCTGCGCCCATCGACCGACGACGAGTCCGCTCTCGTTTGACGCACTGCGCGCGGCAGACCGGGCCTTTCTGCACGCGGTGCTGGCCACGTCGGCGTTTGACGTCGCGCTGGTCCGGGCCGCGCCGTCGCCCGACGACGCCTTTGACGCCTACTTGCTCGGCGACGACGACGCGCCGATCGAGATTGCCGACGCGATCTTTGTGCCCGATGCTGACGTGCCAACGTCCGTGCAACGCGCCTTTTGCCGCGCGCCGCTTGTTGGCCTTGCCATCAACGAATCGCGCCGTCGGTCGCCTGACTACCTGGTGCTCTGGCCCAAGAAGCACCGCTGGCGCCTTCTTGGCTTTCGAGCGACCCTCATCGCACTGCAGTCGACGCCGCCGTCGGAGGTGGATGCCATTGCGCATGCTGCGATCGATGCCTTTGCTGCGCGGGACGTCGGCCAGACGCATCCGTTCGACTTGCCGTCGCCGTCGGCCCTCGGCGCCGCGCTCGTCTCGATCCACCGCCTCCCGCTGATCCAGGCCTTTCTGCTCGACGCGGTCGACTTGAGCGACGTCTATTACTTTGATGCCATGGCTGCATGGATCACGCACGCGCTGCAGACGTATGGCTGGGAGCCGCTTCAGGACGCACTGCTGCACCTGCTGTCGCGCGCCGGCGCCACGTGGCTCGGCGCGGCCAAGGGCGCCGAGCTCTTGATGCATCTCGCCGACCCGCGTGGTGCACTGCACACGCAGCCATTTGCCCGCGAGGGCCTCCTCGAATGCTGGCATGCGCTTCTCCACGCGCTCGTGTCGATGCCCGAGGCGCCAACGTCGGTGCCAGCAGCGCTCCTCCATCACGGGCTTGTCCTCGAAGCGTACTTTGGCTTGACGGCCGAGGCGAATGCGACGTGGCTCGGTGCCAAGCTGCCGCCAAGTCTCGTGCAACATGTGGATGCCTATCGCGCGTCGACGTTGTCGACGTTACAGACGAAGTTCCCGACCGCGTTCCATCCGATTTGTTGCGTCGCCGTCGCGATCGACCCGCTTTTGAACACGGACAACTCCGCGCACTTGCAGCTACGGCCTTGGCTCCGGACGGTATTTGCGACCTTTCCCGGCTGCTTGGCGAGTCTCAACGGCATCCTCGACGATGCAGTGCTGGCCGCGCTTGTTCGTGTCGCACGAGCTGCCCATGCGCTGCCGCTCGTACTGCAGCACGCGCAGGCGTGGCTTGGGCGGTTCATCTTGCCGGCTCTACTGCAGCTCCTCGACGATGCGCCGACACTGACTTTGCTCCGTGACCCACTTTTGACGCTTGTCACGGCGTTCCTGGCCGACGACATCATCGACGAGGACCATGAGAATGATGTGGATGACGAGATGCGCGAGAGCCCACCTGACGTGGTTGAAATGCTTTTGCGGGACGAACTCGCAGTGCTCAAAGCGATGCTGTTGCTCCTGCGTCGGCTCGACGGACCTCTGGACATGTGGCGACGCGCCGTGGCGACGCATCGTCACCTCCACGACGTTGCGTTCGCTCGGTACGTCTTGGTGCCGCTTCATCAGATGGTGCGAGACGACCACGATGACGACCACGATCTCGCAAGATGGCTGGCGACGCTGGCGCGGCCCGTGCTGCAACGCCACCTGGCCAACGAGATGGAGCCCCATCGCCCAAAGTGGGTCATTACAAGCGTTCAACTGCCGTGCGACTGCGTCCAATGCACTGCGATCACGACTTTTTTGTCGGACGGAACGCAGTCGCTGCTCAGCTTGCCCCACATTGGACTCTGCCCCTTGTTCAGCGCCGTCGAGAAGCGCTTGCCATCCGCAGGCGTTGCCATCGACGAGAGTCCGACGGGGTCCCACATCGTGCTGCAGAAGCCTCACCACTGGATGTTTTACGAGCGCGCTTTGGACGTGGCCGGCCTTGCGGCCTTGGACGCCACCGACGAAGACCGACACGCAGCCAAGCGTCAGCGCCGCTTGTCGCCACGGTCGGCGTGAAAATCAACAATCGAAATGTAGTGCCAGGAATCTCCACCTTGGGTTTTGTTGAGTTGGGAAAGCAACGTGTGTTGGCGCATCAAACCAATGCATGCACCAAGTCCTTGGCCTGTGATGGATGGCTTTTGTATCGACGATGTACTGCACTCGATAGACGTCGTGCGAATCGGCGGATGGTCTCGATCCGCCGAGTCGGTTTGAAGTGTCCCGGATGTAAGGCACGGTGCTGCCATCAATATCGCAAGGACTTCACTCGAACAACAAATGAAGTGCCCCGCCTGTACTAAAACATAGGGCGACGGACGTTGTTGGCAGCCGCCTCGTTTTCGTCTGCACCAAGTAAATGCGAAATCAAATGTTCAAGTTGTCTTTAATTCACGCAAGGCGTTTCGAGCCGACTATTAGTTGAGGAGAAAGGCCAGGCACATGCGGTCGATCGGGGGATGTCGCCGCCACATTGTTTGCAAACGCACGTGCTTTCGCCGGCGTCGTTCGTCTCGCTGCCGCGCGCACTTGGCCTCGTACCGGGCCTTGAGTCGGGCGAGCACGAGTTCGCGGTGGCGCTCATAGTACCTGCGTGCTCGGACACGATTGCGCTCGCGTGTCTGCGACGACAGCGTTCGTTTCGAGGGACTTGGTGTTTCTTCCATGGACGACCTTGCCAAGTGCACACTGCGGGGTCGGGGTCGCGTTGAAAGTGCAGGGGGGAAAAGGGCACGCCAGCCGGTTGCTTGGGTCCAAAACCGGCTGGGACACCCTGGAAAACACGTCGGTTAGCAAACGGGCGTTGCAGAGTGTATGTCATTCTAGCATCGCAGTGGATCATGACGGCCCATTGAAAATGCAACGAACACCTCGGTGTCGAGCCTGATGGGTATGTCGAGTGTCCTGGACGCACTATCCATGCGATGTTGGATATATCCAGGGTGTTGTTCGGATGATGACGGCAGCCGCACGAACCAGAATCCGACAGCGCATTACCGAGGCGACCAGCAAGTTTGACCAACGTCATGGCGGTCAAGGCACGTCGGGTGGTCCTCCACTTACTCTGGTACAAAATGTGAGCTCTCAACTACTGCGTCTAGCAAGCAATATAACGGTATAAGGCTTATGACACTCGAAAGTACACTGTACTGTACACCTCGGCTGCTCATTCTTTTCGTGATTGCCGGTGGTAAGGCGCTCCGGATGGATAGATCAAGATCGCCAGCCCGACTACTCTCGACCAATCCGCGTGCGGTATTCGAAACCGCCAATCATATCTCAGATATTGCTTTGAAAGTGGCGAATGAACGTGGCCCAGTATGTGGCTCGGTTAGCTAATCAGGAACAGTGAGGCGCTGGGGTGTCGTCATGTTGTCGTGTCCCATTCGCACACTGCAGCCACCACACTGCTTGTTGACGTACCTACCTCGCTTTTCCGCAATCATTCACGCATCACGCTCGACACTCCGCACTCCACCACTAGACGCAACCGTTCCCACCGTGCAGAAACAACGTTGGGCGTTGCTCCAGCGGCTTATCAAACGAGCGCGTTCCTATCACATCTCTCATGCGACAGGTAGAACACTTGTTGCAGGTTCAAATTCAGGATCCCAGTTGTGTTACCCGTCCGTTCACCGTTTGCTAGTTCAGGTACTGTTGGATCACCCGGCGAGTGGGGTCCACCACGGGACGGATCTCTCTGTTCGCAGCTCACTCCAACGACCAAGTACTAGTGCCGACTCCCATGCATTCAGGCGTAGCGTTACGTATACGAAGTCTTTGGGCTGCCTTGATCTCAACGCAAACACGTTTGATTGATTGATGTACCTTTGGATCTTCCTTCCCCTGGAGTGCCAAAGTGACCCCGTGTGAGGTAAATGCGGGTACGGGGCGCTAGAACATTAAACATTGTCATTTCCTAGCGGAGTTGACATACAGTGATAGTAGCTCTGACGCGCAGCGTCGATGGTCCGACAAGAGTGGGCCAGGCAGTGGGTTGTGCTATGCGGTAGTGTCCCACATCGCATTGGCAGCTACAGTAGTCAATCCAATACAAGTGACGTCGAAGCGTTTTGGGGTCCTCTGATCGCGCAATCTCTTCGATGTCTCCTACGCTTTGCATCGCTACTGCACAGCATGCAGGCAGCTGTGGGTGCTTACGGGTCGTTTGAATGTACATGGAGTGCCCTCACATCTTCATCGGTATATAGGATCAAGGCACTGTCATTGCATTTCTGTTGAACTGAGTTATAACAGGTCCCGTGCGGGGTGAGCACGGCGCGCAAGCGCCAGAACATCGATTGCTTTATCGATGACGCAAAGGACAAGAAGGAGAAGTCGTCCCGCGATAACGCCTTTATGCTGCGCGTCGAGGACATGTACGCTCGGCGTCAGGAGTGTTGGAAATCTTACAGCAACTACTGATCTACTGCAGACCAAACCAAACTACACACTATGCACAGATTACCCATGGTCTAGCCTCCATCACGAACAATATCACTGATATATTTGCATTCTACTACACACATCTCCGACCGGGCCACGGTGCAGCACACTGCGTGGCTCAGACTTCGTACAAGGAGATGCGCGACGGGAGCGATGCGGTCCACCAGCGAGAACTCGACATACGCGAGCGTGAGGATAAAGAAGCGCCGCGAGCAGGAAGAGCGCGCGATGCGCGAAGAGAGTCGATAGCAGCTCTCGCTCGACAGCCACCCGACGAGGTGAATACACAGCGACTGCCTTTCCCCCAAGCAAGTTGAAACCCATGTCGCTACAAACTTGACACTTTCACTCATAAATTTCTCGAAGTCCGAATTGCGTTTTTATAGGTATCTCCTCCATTTAGCGACACGACAAACACGCAACTTCCCTTTGCACCACCAAGTTTGAATTGCGTTTTTCTAGCTCATTCTCTTTCTCTTCACGAGCGCGCTCGGGACGCAACTTTCACACACCCAACCCAACCCATCCAGCCATGAGAAGTGATGCAATCACTCCGGGCCTGCAAACCGAGCCGGTGCTCGCGCTCCGCCCGCTCCATACTGCCGTTCTTTGATGGGCTGATGATCTCGCTCTCACAGATCCGCCGGTAGGCAACGCAGAGCCCGCCGCAACACTACCGGTTCCGGCAAGATGCCGGATCCACAGTCTCGCATTATTGCTCGTGGCTTATCTCGCCGCCGTTTCGGCTTCCCGAGCAGTTGTCCTTGGGCCAGCTGATCGTTCCATCGATCTCGAAGCAGAGCACGCCGGTCACGGAGACGCTATGGGTCCATTCTAACAATACATTGAGCGTGGACAGACACCTTGCGCATAGGAACTACCGTTGTTGTAGGCGTTCTCGTGCTTGCGTAGCGTCAGCCCGTCGTCTCATCGTGGCGGTCGATGGGCACGTGACGGCGGCGTCGACGGTACGGTGGCGAAGAAGGCGCGGCCAACGATCTTGCGTTCATACGTGCTCGTGTCGAAGGCGAGAGGCAGGCTCATGGAGCAGCGCTACGTCCGATGCCACGTGCATGGCGAAATTGAAAATGAACGCCGTCGAAATCTTTTGTCTTTTTCGAGCGCCGCGGGCCAATGACCATACAAACACCAAGATAATGTGATCTGGCGATCGCATGCAAACTGGATGACGTTCGTGGGCGTCGCGCGCTTTTTGGAGGCGTACGCGAACTGGATGCATCTGGATAGCGTATTTTTAATCACTTTTTTTGCGCAAAAAACGAAATAAAAAGACAACTGGATTTTGCAAATAAAGGTTTTTTGGAAGCCTTCCATTCGGCCACCGAGCAGATCGCAGTTTCCAACTTGCGACCATGGTGGCATTTGTCGACCCGACGCGTGCTTTTGGCTCGTTCAACGATTACCAGACGGACGTCGAGCCGGTACTCGGGGACGCCGACGTCCTGCAGAAAGTCGTCGCCGCAGAGAGAAACCTGCGGTCTGCCAAGGATTGCGTCTATTGGCTCGACGACATTGCACGTCCCCTCGAAGTCGCGATCACAGCGTCCTACGGGCAGGATTGCCACGCGTCGATCATCGGTCTCGCAATCAAGTGCCAGACTCTGGTCGACGCCATTTGCACTACGAGCGCCACGAACGTTCAAACGTCCATGGAAGCTCTCAAGCACCTCAAGCTGGCCTTTTTCTGCCTCCGGAAACACGAATGCGACGACGCTATAGCGCTGCTAAAGGCGCTGCCCTCGCTCGCCGCGCGCTCGAAGAAGGTGACATCGGACCTCATCAAGCAGGTGACCGACGTCCTGCGCGACGTCACGGCCCAAATGCATTACATGTATTCCGCGAACACGGGCATGACCATGAAAGCGCTTGCGTCCATCAAAACCACGTTTGAGAATGTGCTCGCATATTTTGGCCGGCTCGAAAACGTGATCGACTCGGACTCGACAGACATGTTGGATGTGGCCTGCGAATTAGCCGCGGAAGGAGACGTGGACTTTCTCGTCGAAGAAATGACCGAGGAATGGTGCCGGTGGCTCACGCTCGCCAAGACCAACTACACGGCCATGTGCGGCATGGACGACGTCAAGACGACCGTGCACCGCATCATGTCGACATTGCCCAATCGGTCGGCGCCAGCCCTCGGGGGTTTTGAAGTGTCCTTCAAGCATCTACATTCTGGTTACTAGACCAGTGTCGCACTCCTCCGATGCCAGAGCAAGAACATGTACGAGATCTCCCGTGGACATTTTGAAGTCTAAAAACACTCTACATATTTCATGGTACGAAGCGCACCGCCTTGTGATATAGTACGCGTGTGGCATCGGCCATAAAGCAACCCCGTCATGGTGGTATGCATCATCGTGAGGTTTCTGCGGATCACTCTCGAGGCTGGACGGCGCCGCATCAGGATGGACTTCAGCAAGTAGATACGATTCGTGTCGTGGCGTCGAAAAGCATGGCATTCCAACTGTACACACTGGAGTTGACTGGTACACATGTGTACCACGCTTACATGTTAAGAACTCACGCGGTGTACTTGTTGTTGAAATGAACCTATCGGATTTTTACGGATATACGCGTCACGGTGCTGTACGAAGCGCACCGGAGAGGCATACGTGTGGCGCCGGGCCAAGCGACGCTTGGGCCTTCAGCAACCGCGCGACCATCGCCGCGTGGCGACTTTGGACGGCAACATCCAGTGGCGTACAGCCTTCCTAAACAACACGGCAACCGATAGTACTCGAGATGGCGAGAGCAGTGGCGACCGTACGTTGTTTGTACTCGTGAGGTCGATGTGGGTCGCTTCCTTGAGAAGTACGTCGACGATGGCTGCTTGGCCGCTGGTCACCGCGCTGTGCAGCAGCAGATTGCCTCGCTAACGACAAGTGATGTGTGTCATTCGGTATGGTAACAACCAAAGATGGATCCTACCGCATCGCGGCGGTGCGTGAGCGAGGCGTCCTTTTCAAGCAGCTGCTGGACCACGGCGGTACAGCCGCTTGCAGCCGCCACGTGGATCGGCGTCTCTCCGTTCTAAAGTGCAGACGCTATGGGATTTGAAGTGGCGAAGTACGGTACGTTGTTGGTCGATGTGAGCGACACACCGGCACGAAGGAGCTGGTTGACGTCGTGAACCTTGTTGGTCGACGCTGCATCCAGCAATAATGGATGCGAGCGCCGTTTTTCCTTGCTACAATGATATGGACGATATTGTCATTGACGTTTGCGGTGGTGTGTGTACCTTGTCGGTTGCGTCAATGTTGACATTTGGTTTCTTAAGGACCTTCTGCAGGAGCTCGAGGTCCCCCGTCGCGGCGACGCGGTGCACCAGTGGCCGATCCGTCTACAGGTTTTCTGGTGTAGGAGACATGGATCGTAAACATGTCATTGCGTACGTCGTCGAAGAGAGTGGCATCGACCGTGTCTTGTGACAAGATGGTCTTGGCGTCCGAGAGTCGTCCGTCCTCCAGCGCTGCCCCCAGCTAGCGATAGCCAGATGCTGCCGTCAACATTTCTCTCGTTTGCTTGAGAATTGGTACCTTGGCTTGACTCTGGCGACGGAGATGGTCGTGCAGCAGCTGAGCGACGACGTCGTGCTTCTTGTCAAGAGCCACGCGCAGTAGCGGTTGGTGCTTCTACAGCAGCAGGTCGTCCTTCTTGTATCGTTTTCAATGCGGGTCGAGTACGTAGGTGGTTGCTTCGACGTTGACCTTGGCGTCGTTCAAGAGCAGGCGCAGAATGTCAGGATAGTTGGAGACCACCGCGTACATGAGCGGCGTGAACCCGTCCTAGGACAAGAGGACACCGGATCGATCCCCTCCATCACGAGAGATTCAATGATAACATACGCGATCGCAATAGTCAGTCGCCACCTGCTTTGTCAGCAAGTAGGCCACGATGTTCGTGTGTCCGTTGGCCGCCGCGTTGCACAGGGCTCTCTACAGTATGCATGTGAATGTATAGAAAGGCAATGTGAAAGAAGTGCAATGTCCAACCCCAGAGCCGTAGTTGGGATCCACGCCGTCGGTCTCAACGAGCCGCTTTACTTCGGCCAAGCGACCTTCGGCAGCGGCACAGCCGAGCTCCATCTACACGCATCCAATTTGTCAAGCATAGGACAGGAGTGGGTGCGCCTCGTACTGCCTGGATGTCCATCCGCGCGTCGTCTCTTGTCGTCGTGCGATTGCGTTGTGACCGGTCCACGACTGCTGAAACCAAGTTTGTGGCAAGCTTCAAGTAGCTCGATACCACTTGCTTGATACTATCTATGCGTCTGCTATTTGAATGCGATTGTAGTTGTACAGTGTAATATTACAGAATAACGATGCCGGGGTGTACATGTGTGCTCGCTCGCTCGATCCTGGATGAGTTCCTAGCGTTGGCTGTAGCTTACAAGGAGGTCGTGGATCGAATTGACTGTGATCTCGTGGCGCGCTTTCCAGCAGCTGCGAGGTTGCCCATCACGCCACCGTTGTACATACTACTCTTCCACGGGAAGAGTGCACTGTACCGGGCGCGGTCAAATATTTTGAAAGAGAATGGATCGTGTTGGGTCCAGGCCATCATCCATCGTGCACTGCGCATTGGCGAGAGCATTCCGCTTCAAAACACGCTATGTAGGGTGTCGTCATGAGCTATGGTCTAAATCGCAAACGAATGTCAGTGGAGTAGAATGCGTCCACGTCAAATTGTCAAGTCCAAAATGCTCCGAGGATTCACACTTTTCGTTGCGTTGCTGTGATTGGTTGATTCTAGTATATCATTCATTCGGCCACCGAGCAGATCGCAGTTCCCAACTTGCGACCATGGCTGACCCGACGCGTGCTTTCGGCTCGTTCAACGATTACAAGACGGACGTCGAGCCGGTACTCGCGAACGCCGACGTCCTGCAGAACGTCGTCGCCGCAGAGCGAAACCTGCGCATGCCAGAATCGCAACCGGTGCCTTGACGAGATTGCATCTTGCCTCGAAGTCGCGACCACAGCGTCCTACGGGCAGGATTGCCACGCGTCGATCATCGGTCTCGCAATCAAGTACCAGACTCTGGTCGACGCCATTTGCACTACGAGCGCCACGAACGTTCAAACGTCCATGGAAGCTCTCAAGCTCCTCAAGCTGGCCTTTTCTGCCTCCGGAAACACGAATGCGACGACGCTATAGCGCTGCTAAAGGCGCTGCCCACGCTCGCTGCGCGCTCGGAGAAGGTGACATCGGACCTCCTCGAGCAGGTGACCGACGTCCTGCGCGACGTCAATGCCCGAATGGAAGCGGGACGAAGCGCCAGTTATCACATGAGCTGCGCCGTGCGATTGGCCAAAGAGCGCGCCATGATTTTAGCCATGAATTTGGCCGAAGAGGGCGCCGTGCGATTGGCCCAAGAGGAGCACGCCCGCGGTCGCCGAGCCCTGATGGGGCTCGAGATAACCATAATGGCGGTCGGTCGCACCAAAATGTGCTTTGAAGACGTGCGCCGATTTTGGGCGATGCTCCGCTACGAAATCGCTGGCCCCAACATGATCTCGGAGGCAAGCTTCATGGCCGTCGCCCAAGAAGGCACTGGCTTGCTCGTCAAGGTCATGACCGACGACTGGTACCGGTGGCTCGCACTCGCCAAGACCAACTACACGGTCGTGTGCGGCATGAACGACGTCAAGACGACAGTGCACCGCATCCTGTCGACATTGCCCAACTCGGCGGAAGCCAGCGAGTGCCTCGATAAGCTATTCAAGGATTTGATGTCGAAACTCAAGGAAAATGACGCGCTCCTTCAAGCCCAGATTGAGGAACAAGAAAAGGCCACCGTCGCTCTCTAGCTTTTCTAACTCGCGTAACGATTCGTGTGTACTAGTACGTGTTAAAGGGACGTGGTGACATTCGGGTGAGGGAGAGAGAAGACCGACTGCTCAACTAACCAACTATTCAGTCCTGCTCTTCCACACATACAGCTCAGTGTAAATTATATTGAAATAGACTCACTTCAACAACAACAAGAACGCTGTGAATGGCCACTCGGTCGCGCCAAAATCTTTTAAAAACTGCAGACGTCGGGGACATGGATACGGTGACGGACGTTTGCGAGGAGCTTTTCGCAGTGTCGACGGTCCGACGTGTCCGTGTTGCGGTCCGCCACAAAACAAAACTAAATAGTGTATATATTATGTACGCTAGTTCAAAATGTAGGCCAAGTCGAGCGCATTGAGGGTGGTGGGGTGGGGTGGTGACGACGGGGGTTCCGTGTCCTTGTTTGTCGGCGCCAATGGGTCGACTTGAAAGTAGCTGATGAAGAACCCGCGGTGCTTCTCGCAGTACGCGGTGGTCTCGGCCTCGCGCTTCTTGGCGTAATTCGACTTTAATTTTGCGAGCACTTTGGCGCGGTTTTGCGCATAGTACTTTTTCGAGCGCTCCCGGTTGCGCTCGAGAGTCTCTTCCGTGAGGTACCGCTTGTAGCGGCGCGGACTTGACGACGACGACGGGGACGTGTGCATGACGCTTCGAATTGCAAACTGAACCGTGCGCGGCTTGTTCCGGCCAACGCCCCGGGGCACGCGTCCATGTCGCGCCCGCGTACCCGGGGCACCGCGCACCCTCGCAATCATTGGCATCTGGATGCAACCATGATTCCGAGGAGAGCTCCGTGGTCCACGGTCCATTTCGCATATCTTTAGTGCAGTACGGTACTACTCTGTACTCGGCGGCTAGCCAACGAAATGGGGACTGTCATCTATCCTTCTCGTCGCGCTACGCGCGTTTGCGTCTGTGCCCGCGTCTGGTGTGTCCTTGTGATGTCTTGATGGTTTAGTACAGTACTTGATGTTTACCCTTGCGTCCGCTTCATGACATTTTGAAGAAAATGGAGCTACTAGGCAGAGCCGCCATTGTTGCTTTGCCGTCGGTTGCGATGTCAGACGTGCCGACGCGACGACGATCGTAATCGCTGAGTGGTAGGGATGTGGCATGGGTGGCGTCACGCGGAGCTTCGCGGACGCCCTCTCTTCTTCTGCACCGTCTACGAAATCTTGCAGGTCCCTGCGTCGGTGTAACGCTTTGTGAGGTTGAAGACACTTTTCCTATGCACACTTGGTGTCGCCGTCTTGCGATGTGTTCCGAGGTCTCCCCTGATGATGCATCGAGCACGCGACAAAGGGCAATTGATAGGAGGTCCTGCGAATGTGCGAGGCAATCCTAGACGTGGCCGTAACTGTAGTGTATTAGCAGCGCAAGGACGCTCCCTACTGAAAGCTCCGAGGAGCCCTCTGGATGTTGCAACGGTCCAATGTAGATCTGAGTCGCTTGTGTCGTGTGATTCGAAGAAGCAATAGACGACGGACGATCGCGCACGTTCCGTCCTTGCGCTAAAAGGTTGAAGTTGGGAGAAGGGTGAATCGTTGAGCCATCGTCTTCAACTCGCCTCGCGGTCGATGGAAATCTGGTCGACGTGGCATCGTTCCTGCCAAGCCGCTTGTGCATGTTGTCGTACCAGGCGGGGTCTTTAAACCAACGACACGCCTTGCCCATCATAGAATCATAGAACCCACCAAAGATGGTGTACAGTGCAGCCTCTCTGCGACAGAGCACACAGCTAGGATCCTAGGTGCGTCCTCGAAGACACCACGTTCTTCCACGCGCGCGGGTGCTTCTCCCGCGTTGCTTCTTGACGCTGCTTGCTAATGATGATGATGAGAAGGCAGTTTGCTTGGACACGGAAAGGGCTCTCGAACCACGTCTACTCGACCTCCTGGACGCACAGAAGCAACCGTTCGGTTGCCTCTGTGGAGCGGCGCAACTGGTGGTTGTGTCGGAGCAGGCCATGCGATCAATCTCAATGGCTCCGCACCTCGTTGTGCTTGTGGTGCTAGGTTGGTTCACTTCAGAGCTGCTTCTGCACTACGACCAATCGTTGCTGTGGCGGCATTCGCTCCTAGTGCGTTCGAAAGGCTTGTCAGCTTGTACCACAGATATGCTCTGGTGCTCCATGTAGCATGCTGCAAGGGGTAGCATGCCACACAATCTCGTCACATACAAAGGGTATCGCAAACGCTCAGAATGCCATTTGAGGATCGAGTCGAACACGCGGGCCGTCAATTGACTGTCTTGCATGCTCTTGCTTCCATCGTCGTGCACGTAGCAGTGTCGTCCCAGCTCATCCCGTAGCTGTCAAATTCAATGCACGTATGCGTCAGTAGGCGTCCTATGCACTGGCCAGGCTGTGTACACTTTGGTGGTACGAGGTCCTCGATTCGCAAGTGCCAGCCACGGTACTCCATGTACGCGCTGCAGAGATCCATGTTGTCGTCTCATACAAAGAAGCCATGACGGCAAGACGATGACAAAGGTCATCGCATTTGGAACCGGGTGTGGGTTTTAGATTGCCTCTCCTGCAGCATCGGAGCCTGTTTGCGCGCTTGCAACACAACAGCAGACACGCGCGCCACCAGTTCATGATGCAGGCGTTCGACCGGTCGCAAGATGCGATGGACGACGATGTACATGAGCAGCGGCGGCGCATCGATGCCGTGGCAGTACCACCAAGAAATACGACAGAATCCTTCGCAGTGGTACGCGTACTTTGTATGCAGTTGCGCACACGTCCGCGTGCCACGTGTGTTGCACTTTCCAGCATGGCGGTTTCAAACCAACGACGGCCGCTCAAGAAAAAAACATGAATTTCATGGAGATAACGGTATTACATGGCCGCGACCGCGACTGCAGCGACGGTCAGGAGACCCGTCGTCACGCTGGCGGCACTGGACGTGGGCTTGGGCGTCGGCGCCTTGGTCGACGTCCCCGTCGCGCTGCCGGTCGACGACGACACAGACGAGGGCTTGGTCGTAGCTGCGCCAGGCACTGACGTCGTCTTGTCGTTGCCCGGTGCGACCGTCGTCGTGTTGGCCGACGCCGAAGACGACGCCTTGAAAAAGTCCGTGTACTGCTGGAACGTATACGCAGCCATGTCGGCGGTCGTCGTCACCTTGGGCGTCATCGTGAGGGCACACGGTGGCTGGATCGACGCGAGCGCCTTTTGCACAAAGGTATAGTACGTCGCGCAGTTGGCCGACTTGGACATCAAGTCGAACTGCGCCGGCGTGACA
>NW_012156407.1:91305-92440 GCF_000151545.1 Saprolegnia parasitica CBS 223.65
CGACTGTCTTTAATACACTGTATGTACCTCTGATCACCGTCTTGCCGCCTCCCGTATACGGCAGCGTACCGGTACCTATGCAGCATAGGTACACGACCGTATACTAAGCTTAGTACAGATTGTAGCATAGGCTATGCTAGAGTCGGAAGTGGATGGTATCTCAGCATTCTCTGTCCAGCCAGCTTTGTGGAGCTCTTTGTGGCAACTCGGAGAACCCACCTGCATTCTCATGGATATCAAATTTGATATTTGTGGATATCAAATATCCACAGAGAAATGTGCAAAATTTTGCACATTGTTTCTGGCCAGTCTCTACTCCCTCTCTCGTTAGCATGTCGTATCTAGTTGCAAGTTGCAGTTGGTAGTAATACTTTGATGCCATGGTGGAGCCAAGCCGGGAAAAAGATTGTCCCTCTGCTCCATCACTTTCCAACAACCCATCGACAACCACCGCGACTCGGTGAGGGGCAATGAGTAGAGACTCGTGGAGAACACTACTCAACGAAGTCGTAGGCTCGCATGGCGCCAGTGAGCTGTAGATGTGTTCAAGAACTGCTCCGCTTCAGCGTACCTGCACTACATGACCGAGAACTCCACCCATCGGCTCCATGACACCAAAGACTTCCTTCTTAGCAGGTAGGGTAACCTTATCGTGTCTCAAAGGTCGTACTCGCACGTCCGCGTGCCACGTACATTGCACTTTTCAACGTGACGGTTTCAAACCAACGACAGCCGTTCATTCAAAAAGACGTATTTTCGAGTACATAGAGGCTTACATGGCCGCGACAGCGACCGCGGCAAGCGCCACGAGGCCCGTCGTCATGCTGGCGGCACTGGACGTGGGCTTGGGCGTCGGCGCCTTGGTCGTCGTCCCCGCCGAGCTGCCGGTCGACGACGACACGGACGTGGGCTTGGTCGTCACCGCACCCGGCACCGACGTCGTCTTGTTGCTGCCAGGTGCGACCGTCGTCGAGTTGGACGCTGCAAGTGTCGCCTTGAGAGCGTCCGTGTACTGCTGAATCGTAAACGCGGCCCAGTCGGCGGTCGTCGTCGTCGCCGTCATGGCGCACGGCGGCTTGATGGACGCAAACGACTGTTGCGAAAACTTAAAGTAGGCCGCGCAGTTGGTCGACTT
>NW_012156407.1:92571-96666 GCF_000151545.1 Saprolegnia parasitica CBS 223.65
GAGCTGCGCCGGCGTCACATCCGTGAGCGTCTCGAGCACCTCGGCCGACGCAAGCCCGACGTCCGTCGCGCACTTGTCACCGCTCGCCTTGGCCTCGGTCTTGACCGCGTTCCACGCCGTCATCAGCGCCTCCGCCGTGCACATGGCGCCACCGGCGGGCGCGGGCGTCATGGCACCAGTGGGCGCCGTCGTCGTATCCGCGGCCATGGTAAGCGCAGCGCTCGTCGCAAGAAGCAGCATCGTCGTCGTCATCGTCGTCTTCATGGTCGGCGTAGTAGAGGCGGGAAGGACACGACGTGGGTCGAGTGACAATTGGAATCTGGCGCACGTACCGCATCGTCCCAAACCACCCCGGCGGAGATGCAGGCAAGCTCTGGCACCAGCTGGTCCATCTGCGACACGCTCCGCCACGCACGACCGAGCAGATCGAACGCTCGACAGAACGTCGACGCGCTACTACCGCTACATGCAGTCGACGTCGTCGTTGGTAGTAGTATGGACGCCACGGCGACGACGTGCAGAAAGGCGCGCGCGCGTCGAGGTCGCGTAACACCGACGACCTATCTCCTCAACGCATGAGGCGAGCGTACGGTGCGTGAGTGCCACTGCCTCCAAGCTCTGCCTCCAAGCTCTGCCTCCATCGTTCCCACGATCCGCCACCGTCCATCGCATCTCGACTAGTAGTCTGGATGCACATGTACCCACCCATGTCGGTTGGGTTCTGGCGTGGTCACGACGACCGCTGCCCATTGCGCATATTGATAAAGTCGCCACGAGGATAGAGACGTCAATTGTAGAGAGATATTCGTGCAATTTGTGTCGCTGCATCTCGACCTACTGCGACTACAAGACCACGTAGCTGTCGCGGCCTTGGCGACTCGAGTCGGGGCCGCTGCTTTTCGCCCGGTTGCGCAGGACCGACCCGTTCTGCGACCGCCCGCCGTGCGACGAGAGGTTGGTGCCATTCCGCCGCGTCAAGAACGACCGCTCCTCGACCTAATGCGTCGCCATGAGTCGCGTGCAAATCGAGTCGAGAGTCTACCGAGCGCTGGGCCAGCGTCATGTTGAACTCTTCCAGCGCGCGGTGCGTGTCCAGAAGGTGGCTCGCGTCGTCGGCAAACTGATTGTTGACGTTGAACGAGCCGCGCGTCGGCGCCTTGCGCTTCGTTGGCTCGTCCGCGCCCTCGTCCATCTTGCGCACCATTTCCGCAAAGAGCGACGCGGGCTTGTGCATGAGCTACATGTGCATGTCTTCGTCATCTTCGTGTCCACCAAGACAATCTTGATCTACCTCGTTGTACGTGCCCACATCCACGAGCTTGCCCGCGTCCATGACAAGGATCGCGTCGGCGTTGCGCGTCGTTGTCAGCCGATGCGTGACCGAGATGATCTACACACGCCGCATTGCATCTCATTCACCGCTTGCCAGCGTGTCAGCTACCGTCATCTGCAGCTTCTTCGCCAGCACTTCCAGCGTCGCCACGACGCTCGCTTCTGTTTCTTGATCCAGCGCACTCGTGGCTTCGTCCAAGAGCAAAATGCTACACAGCACAAGTAAATAATACCCCAAAAAGATCGATCCCTGTACCTCGGCTGCCGCACCAGCGCGCGGGCGAGACAAATGCGCTGCGACTGGCCGCCACTGAGGTTGACAACCGCGTGCTGGCCAATGATCGTGTCGTAGCCGTCCTTGAGCGACTTGACGAAGTCGTGGCACTCGGCCAGCTTGGCCGCGTCCAAGCACTCTTCCCGCGACGCGTTCGGGTTGCCGTACCGAATGTTCTCCATGATGGTGCCGTTCAAAATGCCACCGTCCTGGAAGACGACCGCCATCTGCTGGCTCAAGCTCGCCTTCGAGTAGCCCGTCGTGTCCACACTGTCCACGCAGATGGCCCCCGCGCTCGGTGCGTAAAAGTTCATCAAGCAGCCGAGGAGCGTACTCTTGCCGCAGCCACTCGGGCCCACAATGCACGCATAGTCGCCCTACAAAAAAGTTGAAACATTGATACTTGAAAACTCGAAAAATCGGAAAAATCGAGAAAAGCCAACCCCTACCTTTTGAAACACCGCATTGATGTCGTCGAGCGTCCAGTTCTCCGCGTGCTCGTCGTACTTGAAGCACACGTGCTGCACCGACAACGCGTGCTGCATGCGGGGCACGGCCGGCCGCTTCTTGTCTTCCTTCTCGAGCTTGTCAAAGTCGTCGGCCGCGCCATAGATAATCTCATCAATGCGCTGGAGACTCGACGCGTTGCCAATGGCCACGCGCATAAAGCCGCCGAGGACCGTGACCGGCGACGAGATGCGGTTGAGGAGCGTCGTACACGAGAAAAAGTCGCCCGACGTAATGTCGCCGCGAAACACCTTCATGACGAGGCACGCCGTCATGACTTGGACAAAGATAAACATGGCCGACTCAATGTAAATCTGGACCACGCCGCTCCAGAAATCCTTCGAGAACTGGGCCTTGCGCAGCCCGCTAATGCTCGCGCCAAAGCGCTTCAGAAGTGGATCTTGAATGCCGTACGACCGCACCACCTTTTGACACGCGACCGCGTTCTGAAACTCGGCGGCCACGTACGCATTCTTGGAGCCAAAGGTCTGCGACTGCTTGCCTACATGGGAAAAAGGGGTGAATTTTGAGCAATTGATGCAAAATACAAGAAAATCAAGCATGCAAAAATGCAACATCCAGCGAAAATCCAACAAAAACTCAAGAAGACGACGACATACCGGCAAGGCCTTGGGGACCCGACGTGACGACGACGGCCGCAAATGCAAACGACATCAAGCCCACAATCGGCTCCGAGTACATGAGGTACGCAAAGCCAATAGCAATGGCCACAATCGGGTTCATGAGGTTCTACACATGGATGGCATGACACACTTGCAATGGCATCTCACTCGACATGTACCCAAAACACGGCTTGCCACATGGCGTTAACGCGCGCCACGTCCGACTGGAAGAGGTTGTTGAGGTCGCCGTCCGACCGGTCGGCAAAGAAGCCCGTTTGCTGGCGCATAATCACATTCAAAAGGCTGTTCTGCATCTGCTGCGTCGCTTTCGCAATCATCTTCGACTGAAAGTAGCCTACATCAAGAGTGCACATGAGACCGAGAGGCCTCGTCCAGAGGAAGCAAGCATACCCATGGCGTAGTCGGCAATCGTAAACGGAATGCTAATCGACATGACGCCAATGACGCCAATCATGAGCTCGTGCGGCGGCAAAAACGGCAGCTCGACGCGCTGGCCATTGTCGTCCGAGGTTTCATTCTTCCACTTGAACTCCGTGTGCACCGAGAGCCCGGTCGTCATGCCAAAGTCGTCAAAGTTGGTGAGCGCATACGTCCACGTCGACTTTGGAAAGGCCTTGTCCGTGAGGATCTGGAGGAAAAAAGCCAGCAGCGGCGTGATCGAAGCCGCGACCAAGACGACCATGGTCGTGCAAAACAAATCCCACTTTTGCGTCGACCTAATACGTCCACGCTGTATAATACGTCCACACATGGAGGAATAGGCTACCAGTGGCCAAACGTCGACTTGATCACGTCCCATGCGCCGTACGCGTTGGTGACCGACGTCGCGTCAATGTCCCGTAGAAAGGCCAAAAATTCATTCGCGCGAATGTTCTTCGGGCGGTACAAGAGCGCTCGCTCGAGAAAGCGCATGAGCTCTTCGCGCGTCATCTCGCCAGAGTCGCGGCCGCAAATGATGAGCAGGTCCGTCTCCATGGTCTCGACCGCCACCTAGTCGACACGTCAAGTCGTAGATTGCCAGGGTGGGCCTACCGCTGTGACGCCGGGAATGCGGCGGAGCGACGCGCGGAGCGACTCCATCGAGATGCGAATGTGGTCGTGGTGCGCATAGTTGTGCAGCTTCTTGGAGAAGGTACGGGCGCGGGGCTTGAGAATGATGCGGGCGGCGGCGAGGACCACGTACACCGCGTCAATGTACAGTTCAATCTGGTTCGAGCGGTACTTGTGGTTCGTCTTGTACTTGGTGGTCCAGCCGTCTTCGTACACCTTGAGCTTGTCGAGGTTGTCGGCAAACACAAAGCTAGACACAGCATCGTATAGCACCATCACGCGTCGTTG